>NC_045169.1:7516736-7624236 GCF_900700415.2 Clupea harengus
TTCCCACCTCTGTATTCTCAGTCTTCTCTGTGCTGTTCTCTCCCTCTGTTTCTTTGCCCTTGTCTTTCTCTTTCTCTTTCTCTTTCTCCTTCTCAGATTCAGGCTGGGCATCACCCTCTCCTTCTTTCTCTCCCTCTTTTCCATTCTTCTCTGGCTTCTCCGCTGGAGCTGGGGTCGCTGTTAACACAGAAATAATAGGTTAGATATTATAAGAGGTTGTCTCTTTGTTTTTCTGTGTGTATGTGTGTGTGTGTGTGTGTGTGTGTGTGTGTGTGTGTGTGTGTGTGGTTGTGTGTACATGAGAGAGCAGTGCAGTTAACTATAGCTGTAACTACAGTGGTCTCAGAGAGGCCAGTGTTTGGGCTTGTTGCCCCATCTACTGGAGATGGTGTGCAAATCCATGTGATCCCTACTAGGGCAAAGGTGAAGAGTTTGAATGTCTATTGGCAGTGCTCACTTCAGTGTCTGAGTGCCTGTGTGTGTGTGTGTGTGTGTGTGTGTTTATTTATTATTGTGTGCCAACAAATTTAGAAGTTCACAGTGTATACTTACTCTTCTTGAGTGTGACAGTAGAGTGGTAGTGAGTTTCTGTGTCTGTATGTGGTGTGTGTAAAGTGTGTGTTTGTGTGTGTGTGTGTGTGTGTATGTATTTATTAGTGCTGTCAGTTTAACGCGTTATTAACGGCGTTAACGCAAACCCATTTTAACGCCGTTAATTTTTTTATCGCGAGATTAAAGCGATTTTTTTTTCTTTTTTTTAGATTAACATCCTTTTTGGCCTCTGTGTAGTAGTCTAACGTTACGGTTTGAGTGAATGGTGAGCGCGATACGGCGAAATGGATGATAAAAAAGCTTCTGAATGGAAAGTTTACTTTTAAAAGTTGTGTTGTGCAAAAGAAGTGAGCTTCACTGTTGTCTGAAAATGTCAACAGGCAGCTGGCTGAAAGCAAAGAAGTAGTAGGCTTACCTTTTATTGGTAACCTAACTGTTACGGTTCAATATTTCTGAAATAAGAGGCCTGACTGCTATGTTCCCAGCAAACTTGAAAAAAAGAAAATATTAAGCCATGGTTTAACTGCACTATAGGCTGAGTCCTTGTTTACCTGAAATGTGCACTTTATAATTTTATTTTGTACCGCCCTGTTTGGCAATATTGGTTTTCAATAAAATAAAACATTTGCATAAAGCAAGCCAATCAACTTTTCCATGTTGATAAGGGCATTAAAAAAAAAAAAAAATGATGTAAAAAATAAATAAACGAAGGGACATTTAGAATAGATAAAAATGTGCGATTTATATGCGATTAATTTTGAGTTAACTATGACATAAATGCGATTAATCGCGATTAAATATTTTAATCGTTTGACAGCACTAGTATTTATTTATTATTGTGTGCCAACAAATTTAGAAGTTCACAGTGTATACTTACTCTTCTTGAGTGTGACCGTATAGTGGTAGTGAGTTTCTGTGTCTGTATGTGGTGTGTGTGTGTGTGTGTGTGTGTGTGTGTGTGTGTGTGTGTGTGTGTGTGTGTGTGTGTGTGTATGAGTATGTGTGTGTGTGTGTATGTGAGACGTGTGTGTATGTGAGATATGTGTGTGTGTGTGTGTGTGTGTGTGTAAGTGTGTGTGTGTGTGTGTGTGTGTCTGTGCGATGTGTGTTCCACACAGCGGCCCACCTGGTGTGGAGGTGCAGGGGGTGTTGTTGCAGCTGGGCTCCGGCGTGGGCGTGGAGGTGTTGATGGCGGGGGAGGAGGCGCGTGATGACTTCTTGGAGTCCGTGCTGATCTCTGGCTTCAGCTCTGGGATGCTCCACTTACCGTTGATGTGCTCAAACTCCTGCACCTGCGGCCGCCAGACCCCCACACACACACAGACTTAACCACTGACACAGACAAGGTTCATAATCTCTACCTAAAGGACATAACTACTATCATATTGTATTGTATCGCATCATTTGTATCACATTGCTAAGTTTCAATTTGTATTGTATTGTATTGTACTGTACTCTACCTTGCTGTATTGTATTGCACTGTACTGTACTGTATCTTACTGTATTGTAACCATTTTAAATTTGATAATTAAGTTAACTGTTTTTAACTATCATAATAAAATGACATCTATAAACATTTACATCTATGCTAGTTCACAGGCCATTACATCATGACAAGTCACACGAAAGATACCTCTGACTAACCCTGAGAATGTTCATGCTTTGGAGATGTGTTTACTCTCCTGATCTGACCTCAAATTAAATATTAACCTTTTTCCAGAGCAAGCAGGTCCGATGGGCCCTTGGCACGTTCCTGTTTGCTATCCCTATTTGACTTTTGACCTCTCACCTTTTTCTTGACCAGTGACATGACCCCTATCCTGGTGAGCACGGGTTGCCGGCACAGCCCCTCCCTCGGCACGCCGTCGGCAAACGTCTCTGAGCCATCAGCCACCGGCTCGCACAGATGCCGCATGAAGAGAGACACGTACGCCCTGAGAGAGAGGGACAGAGAGAGAGACAGAGAGAGAGAGCGAGAGAGAGAGAGAGAGAGAGAGAGACAGACAGAGAGAGGGTGTGAGAATGGATAGACAGATTAAACGTGTTATGATTACTGAATAGACCACTGAACAGAACTTTGGTAAGACACATTGTGTAGCGAGAAGCTACCTGTACTGAGTTTAGGGATCAGCAGTAACACTATGTGAACTTTTAAGAGGTACTTAGTCAGGGACATTTGGATACATGTGGGTGTGTGTGTGTGTGTGTGTGTGTGGGGGGGGGTGTGTGTGTGTGTGTGTGTGTGTGTGTGTGTGTGTGTGTGTGTGTGTGTGTGTGTGTGTGTGTGTGTGTGAGAGAGAGTGGGTGTGTGTCTGCTGCATACTTGAACTCCTTCTCAGTCTTCCCCCGGAGGTCTCTGACCAGCCACTGAGAGGAGAAGGCATCCTGTGAGGGCATCCCCCATCTCATCACAGCATTCAGGAAGGCCTTTCTCTGACGAGTGTTAAAGCCCAGAACCTGAGAGAGAGAGAGAGAGAGAGGGGGAGAGAGAGAGAGAGAGAGAGAGAGAGAGAGAGAGAGAGAAAGAGAAAGAGAAAGAGAAAGAGAAAGAGAACATTTAAAACTCTCCGGCCATATTCGCCTTATGCATTCTTGAAGAGAAAGTTTGTTGAGTTTACACTTGACCTTACACATTTGTTTGAGAAAACTCAATTCTAATAATACTATAACCATAACTGAATCTGTTATCTCTTTTGATATATTACTCCGTGAATTACCTCCAGGTTACCCCCCACTCTGGCCAACAGGGGGGGCAGTGGTTTATCCCTCTCATTTCGGAGCTGCCGCCGTGACTGCCTACGTCCTGGAGGTACGGGAACAACACAGGAACCGTCCAGAGACGGTGGAGACAGATAGAGGAGCAACACAGGAACAGAGCAGAGACGGTGGAGACAGATAGAGGCACAGACAGGGAGAGAGACGCAGTCAGAGACACTGAGAACAAATTCCTTCATCTGGAAATCATGAATTCCTGTCAGACGTCCTTGTCAAAATCAATGCCACGTGTAAAATCTCCCAGCGTAACCTTTTGCTTTCCCACGCTTTTACGACCAATCCCAACACATTAGACATCGTTATTCACTCATCAATCACCAAAGTCCTCGTTTGCTCTACCAGAAACACAGTTCCTCCTCAACTTCCCCTTTTCCCCTCGAGAGAAGAAAAACCCTCCCTCTGTCGCCTCTGGGCCATTTCTGGGCCACTTCTGGTCCACCTGTGGCTATGTGACCACGCATGCATCTTCACAGAATGACTTTTGAATGAAATCAAATACAAAATACAGACTCTTTGATCCTGCTACAGGGATACTCCAGGGAGTCGTCCTCCAGGAGTCCTCACCTTCAGGCCTCTCGTCAAAGTCCTCGTCCTCCTCCTCCGAGCCCACTGAGTACTCGGACTGGTTATCTGAAATATCAGCATGCCACTCTGAAACAGTACAAATAGTGCCCCCGTCAATAGAATGGGCCAGGCAGATCACTGCCTAACGGCACACACCGTATACATGCAGACAGGTGACGCGCGCGCGGACACATACATACGAGGTGGTAGCACCGTAGAGGTGTTCATGCTTGACTGTGTGTGTGTGTGTGTGTGTGTGTGTGTGTGTGTGTGTGTGTGTGTGTGTCTGTGTGTCTGTGTGTGAGTTTGTGTGCATTTGAGATTTCTGAGCACTTTTTCCAAGTAGTTAAAGCGAGTGTATAATGAGAAAAATGGAAATTGTAAATGTGTATGTGTCTGGATATGCATTGGGTGTTTCTGAGTGCAAGTGTGTGTGTGTGTCTCTGTGTGTGTGTGTGTCTGTCTGTGTGTGAGTTTGTGTGCGTTTGAGATTGCTGAGCACTTTTTCCAAGTAGTTAAAGCGAGTGTATAATGACAACAATGGAAATTGTAAATGTGTATGTCTGGATATGCATTGGGTGTTTCTGAGTCTGTGTTTGTATGTACATGTGTGTGTGTGTGTGTGTGTGTGTGTGTGTGTGTGTGTACGCTCTGGGGTACCTTGGTCCTCCTGTGCTGCATCGTTGTAGTTGACCTGTTTGCGAACCCTCTTGCCCTTGCCCAGGTTGCGGGCCAGGTCCTCCTGCTGCTGCTCGTAGTGGTGCCTCAGCAGCTTCTCCCAGTAGTCAGGGTCCACGTTCTCCTCCTGCTTGATGATCTCACGCTCGATCTCCTCAACCTACACACACAGAGAGAGAGAGAGAGAGAGAGAGATAAAGAGAAAGAGAAAGGGAGAGAAGTGCATGTCAAGAAAGTTAACTCACACTGTCTGTAGCAGGGGGGGGGGAGGGGTAAACTCACTCTGTCTGTAGCGGGGGGAGAGTGAGGTTAACTCACTCTGTCTGTAGAGGGGGGGGGAGTGAGGTTAACTCACTCTGTCTGTAGCGGGGGGGGAGTGAGGTTAACTCACTCTGTCTGTAGAGGGGGGGGAGTGAGGTTAACTCACTCTGTCTGTAGAGGGGGGGGGGGGGGGTGAGGTTAACTCACTCTGTCTGTAGCGGGGGAGAGTGAGGTTAACTCACTCTGTCTGTAGAGGGGGGGGGGGGGGTGAGGTTAACTCACTCTGTCTGTAGAGGGGGGAGTGAGGTTAACTCACTCTGTCTGTAGCGGGGGGGGGGAGTGAGGTTAACTCACTCTGTCTGTAGCGGGGGGGGGGGGGAGTGAGGTTAACTCACTCTGTCTGTAGCGGGGGGAGAGTGAGGTTAACTCACTCTGTCTGTAGCGGGGGGGGGAGTGAGGTTAACTCACTCTGTCTGTAGCGGGGGGGGGGGAGTGAGGTTAACTCACTCTGTCTGTAGAGGGGGGGGGGGGAGTGAGGTTAACTCACTCTGTCTGTAGCGGGGGAGAGTGAGGTTAACTCACTCTGTCTGTAGCGGGGGGGGGAGTGAGGTTAACTCACTCTGTCTGTAGGGGGGGGGGAGTGAGGTTAACTCACTCTGTCTGTAGAGGGGGGGGGGGAGTGAGGTTAACTCACTCTGTCTGTAGAGGGGGGGGGGGAGTGAGGTTAACTCACTCTGTCTGTAGCGGGGGGAGAGTGAGGTTAACTCACTCTGTCTGTAGAGGGGGGGGGGGGGTGAGGTTAACTCACTCTGTCTGTAGCGGGGGGAGTGAGGTTAACTCACTGCACAGTTCTGTACCCTCTGGTTGTGACTATCAAATCAGTGTATTAATTGTGTCCAATATTACATGTGCACACAAAATATAAAGAACGGACATTTCAGAGACAACCAAGGCTCCTACACCCATTCCTCCCTCTCTCTCTCTCTCTCTCTCTCTCTTACCTTGTCCTCCTCTTTCACCATGTACTGGGCCACCTTGAAGGAGCTCAGGTACTCATTCATGTTCTGCATGTCAGTGTCGTCCGTGGCGTCCTGACTGCGGTCCAGGAGCCTCTCAATGGCAGTATTGTCGTAGTGGATCACACTCATTTCATCGTCCTTGATGTCCCCCGCTAGAATCCAGAAAACGTGGCACCTTGATACGTTATTTCAACTGTATTTAGGGTTTGTGCTTTTTAACTCTCGGCTGTCTTAATTAGGGGCCTTAATTATAACCTGGAACACAGCTTCTTAGCTTTATTTTCTCAGTCAGTATGAATTTAAAATGAATATCCTCATACTCTGTTCCGATCCTGAACTCAACAAAATCGCTTGGATGCCATGATCTCTGATCTACTTCTTATTCACACACACACACACACACACACACACACACACACACACACACACACACAGACACACACTCTTTCAATTACTCTTTCTGTTTTTCTCTGTCTGTGTTTCCTCACCCCTCCTTGCATAGCTCATCAGTGCTAAACTTGATATCTTCTCTCTCTCTCTCTCTCTCTGTTTCTCTCTTTTCCTTCTTCGCACTCACCCTCGATCTCATCCTTGAAGAGCTCCTCGGTGCCGAACTTGAGGATGTCGTCCAGCTCCTGCTTGGTCATGGACCCTGCCTTGGAGCCCAGGCCGGGCCGCACCACCAGGTGGGTCAGCATCATCTTGCGCTTGGCCACCTGCGTGATGCGCTCCTCCACCGAGGCCCGCGTCACGAAGCGGTAGATCATCACCTTATTGGCCTGGCCGATACGATGGGCTCGACTGAATGCCTGATGATGTGTGTGTGTGTGTGTGTGTGTGTGTTTGTGTGTGTGTGTGTGTGTGTGTGTGTGTGTGTGTGTGTGTGTGTGTGTGTGTGTGTGAGAGAGAGAGAGAGAGAGAGCATTGGAGAGAAAAAAGATGGGGAGATTAACTGGAATGTTGGAGAAACTGTCAAGTGTGTATAAAGGTCAATCAGGTTCAAAAACAGCAAAAACAGCAATTCCTTCATGTAGTTACATAAAAAGGAAGTCAACCAATAAGCAGTCTGAGAGACCTGAATATCATTGTGGGGATTCCAGTCGGAGTCAAAGATGACGACCGTGTCTGCTGTGGCCAAGTTGATACCCAGACCGCCCGCCCGTGTGGAGAGAAGGAAACAAAACTGTGGAGCCCCCGGAGCTGAGAAAGAGAGAAAGAGAGAGAAATTAGAGAGAGAGAGAATACACATACAAAAAGACAGCAAAGTGCAATAAGTGTCTCTCTAAAAAGATTGCATTGAAAAGATGCTTTTAATACTTGTCAATGAGATGATTTGTGCCAGTGTTAGAACAGGTGAGGGCTGCATGAGACTCACCGTTAAACCTGTCGATAGCCTCCTGCCTGAGCGCTCCTGTGATGGCCCCGTCGATGCGCTCGTACTTGTACCCCTCAAAGTCCAGGAAGTCCTCCAGCAGGTCCAGCATCTTAGTCATCTGCAGGAAATGTGAACTATTAACAGACTGATAACCACGGAGCATATCTGTAACACACTGTATGTGAATACTAGTGAAATGATCAGTACACATTATACTGCCTGGGTATTTCCATTTAGCCATTTAGCAGAAATCAAGGAGAAAACAATCAAGCTACGAGCGATAGAGACCTAGTGTAACGATAAATACTACTTTACATAAGGAATGCAGGGTATCTAAGTATCTGTTGCCTTGTGTCCTTGTATGTGTGGTTGTGCGAATACTTTGGTCCACAGAAGGGAGGAAATTGTAACTGTGGCATAAGGCCGTAGGTTCGGCCCGGGTTTCACGTGGCATTATTTGTAAACAGACCAACGTTTGTAAACGAAGAGCAGACTCCTCCCTCATTGGCCACTTTGGCGTTTGTGTTCCGGGAATAGATTGACACGCTACTTTCAAATTTCACAGTGGTGGGACAACTACAGTATGCGGGTTGATTTTGGCCCCAGGTCATACTTTAGTACATTTTTTACATTTATCACATTGCACAAAATGATACAGTTTGGGCAAGGGGTGAGGCTGCGGTTAGAAAATGATGTACTGATTGATGTATTTTATATCTGTCCAAATTACGTTTATGTTTATGTTAAGGTATTTAGCACTTTTATCCAAAGTGTAATGTAGATTCTTAGCAATAGCAAAAATGACATACATACATTTTAATGATGAGTTTACCTATGAATGAAATGAAAGGCTTACAATCCTGCCCATAATTCAATGCCCTCGATTCCCACGACTCAAAGCTATCGGTTTATTTTGGTCCTGGTTGGTTTCGGATTACTTTCTCACCAGTGGGACCAGAACAGAGTTTGGCAGATGATGCGGCCCTCTCTTTGGTGGTCTCAGGCAAATTATTTGGCAACAGGCCTGAGTGTGATTACCGCGTTCTGACCTATGCAAATAAACCGAACCAAGGGGTCAAACGCACTACGGTTCGATTCAAACTAATGGCTGCAAGTGTGAAAGCACCCTAAGTATATGTAGGGGGGGAGTATATGCAGCCAAGAGACTGTTCAGTGCTGTTACTTTTATTCTTGAATGCAGATGATACTGCTTAGTATACCCTTGAGTACATACTTTCAAGTACATTCAATCCGCCACATATACCATGATGTAGACCTTTATCGAAAGAGGTGAATATGTTGCTGGTTCTTTACTTTTAGATCTAAATAATGTGTGTGATATTTGATGGTGCTGGAATGGGAGTGTTTCTGTACCTGTGAGAACACCAGCACCCGGTGGCCCTGATCCTTCAGCTTTCTCAACATCTTCTGCAGCAGGTGCAGTTTCCCAGAAGACTTTGTAAGGGCTGCACCCTCATAGGCCCCACTCGGTGTCTTGGGAGCTTCCTGGAACATTTATCAAAACACACAGACACACACACACACACACACACACACACACCAGAGAACCATGGAGGGTGTGCAGTAACCCAAGCTCGCAGGAGGTGGCAGTATTTGACACTTACAATAGCATCTATCCATGACATTGATAGAGTATTAGGTTGATCCCTCTCACCATAGACGCCACAGGGAAGAGGTAGGGATGGTTACAGCACTTCTTTAGGTCCATCATGATGTTGAGGAGAGACACCTGGTTACCGCCTCCTTTGGAGTTCAGAGCCTCAAAGTTTCTCGTCAAGATGAACTTGTAGTATTTTCTGTCCACAGGATAAGACGGAGAAACAGAGAGCGATAGATAAAGAGAAAGGCGAGGGGTGGAGGGATGGAGGGAAGGAGGGAGGAAGAAAAAAGTTATCATCAAGTTCAACAGCAGCTATCATAATGCTCAACAATAACAAAGGTGAGAGAAACTTCCATATCTGTCGAAAACGGCTTTTTTTGGTTGAGATTATAGCTCATCTATCACTCTTTTTTCTATTCTTCACTCTTCATCCTCTCTTCTCTTTCCATCCTCTCTTCTCTCTCCATCTTTCTCCTCCCTGCTGTTGTACACGAGGCTCAGCTGGTGTGTAATATCTGACTTCCGATCTGTCTAACTATAATCGCTTAAATCTCTCTCACCAGCCAACTCTCTCTCTCTCTCATTCTTTTGTCATTCCCCAATTTCATGCTTCATTGTGTCCTTTTATTGCTCCTCCATCTTGTCATCTCTCTAATCCACCTTCCAAACACACAAATTTGCAACCGTGTAGTAATGTACTCCTTTCCCTCGCTCTATAGCCATTTCTCTCATCCCTTTATCTTTCTCTCCTCTCATTCCTTTATCTATCTCTCCTCTCATCCCTTTATGTATTTCTCCTCTCATCCCTTTATCTATCTCTCTTCTCTTTCCTTTATCTATCTCTCTTCTCATCCCTTTATCTATCTCTCTTCTCTTTCCTTTATCCATCTCTCCTCTAATCCCTTTATCTATCTCTCTTCTCATCCCTTTATCTATCTCTCTTTCCTTTATCTTTTCTTTATCTTTCTCTCCTCTCATTCCTTTATCTATCTCTCCTCTCATTCCTTTATCTATCTCTCCTCTCATCCCTTTATCTATCTCTCCTCTAATCCCTTTATCTATCTCTCTTCTCTTTCCTTTATCTTTTCTTTATCTTTCTCTCCTCTCATCCCTTTATCTATCTCTCCTCTAATCCCTTTATCTATCTCTCTTCTCATCCCTTTATCTATCTCTCCTCTCATTCCTTTATCCATCTCTCATATCCCTCCATCTCTCCTCTCATTCCTTTATCTATCTCTCCTCTCATCCATCTCTCATATCCCTCCATCTCTCCTCCCCTTACTTCTGCATGGGGCTGAGCTCCACGCGGACGATGAGCTCTGTCTTGGTCGGCATGTTCTTGAAGACGTCGGCCTTCAGCCGGCGCAGCATGTGGGGCCCAAGTAGGTCGTGCAGCTTCTTGATCTGGTCCTCCTTGGAGATGTCCGCAAACTCCTCCAGGAAGCCTTCCAGGTTGCTGAGGACGCATACACACACACACACACACACGCACGCACACACACACGCACACACATACATACACACACACACCATACAAATATGGTTACAGAACAACATGATGGTAAAGAAGATTTTGCAAATATATATACAAGACAAGACAGGACAGAACTTGTGTGAGTGAGTGTATGGGGGGGGGCTTCTTCAGGCTTGCTTTCAATAGCTCCACATGACAACATAACTTTTCTTTTTTCTTTTTAATATTCCATTCTGATTTACAGTTTGTAACCCCCCCCCCCCCCCCCCCCACACACACACACACATTCACGCACAGAGCGAATGTATTTTCTTTCTCAATGTAATTTCCAGATAGTTTGAGTCATGTGTTAAACTTCACTTCTTCAAGAACACCAGTCCGTTGGCCACTCAACACCAGATGTCTGTGAAATGGAGAGTGACATG
This sequence comes from Clupea harengus, assembly GCF_900700415.2. NCBI lineage: Eukaryota > Metazoa > Chordata > Actinopteri > Clupeiformes > Clupeidae > Clupea > Clupea harengus. Next base: position 7,527,481 of record NC_045169.1, read on the forward strand.
GAAGTGGTGGCCCTCTTGGGCAGAGTTCAGTTAGGTGCGTCGCTGTGCGCTTACTTGAAGCGGTTGGGTGTGAGGAAGTTGAGCAGGTGGAAAAGTTCTTCTAGATTGTTCTGCAGTGGAGTGCCTGTCAGCAGCAACTTGTGGTCGATCTTGTAATCATTCAGCCTCCTGAAAAACTGCAGTCACACCCACATCCGCACACAAATACTTGAGAAAACAATGAAGTAAAAATCAATAGGCATGAATAAACATAACTTTGCTGCCATGCTCATTTTTGCCAGGAGGTGGCAGTGTAAGGTATTACTAATAAAAGTGTCCATAGTGGTTTTTGTAACAAATAAAGAAATGGCAGAAAAATCAACCCTCAAACGTGCACACACACATGCACTCACACACAAGGATACTAAACACACTGCCGAATCAAGTCTGTCGATTTGTTTAAATCTGTCTGTGAGAGCATATATCTGTATGACAAATGTGAGTGAGAGTAAATGCATACACACACACACACACACACACACACACACACACACACACACACACACACACACGCACACACACACACCTTGGACTGATTGTTTTTGAGACGATGGGCCTCGTCCACGACCAAACAGGCCCAGTCGATAGATTTTAGTGCAGTCTGGTCGATGGTCACCAGTTCATATGAGGTCAGGAGCACATGGAACTTAATGACAGCCTCTCTCTGCAGGACAAGTGCAGAAAATTGAACACAGTGATTCACCCTTTCAGTGGCTAACCACACATGTCTTTTGTTCCTTTACGATAATCTTTAATCCTTCTTTCATCTTTCGACTTTTTTGTCCCTGTCCCCTTACACCATGTCTTACACCCTTCCTCTATCCTGTTCTCCTCCTCCTCTCCTTCTCCCCTCCCTTTTTCAGCCTTGTTCTGTCTCCTAGGTTCGGCTCACCCGTAGTCTGAATGTTTTCTTTCCTCCCTTGATTGCCGTGTCGTCGAAGGTGAACTCGTTCTCCCTGATGATGGCTCGGCTGTCCTTGTCTCCGGTGTAGGTCACCACGTAGAAGTCGGGCGCCCACATCTCAAACTCACGCTCCCAATTGATGATGGTGGACAAGGGGGCGCTCACAAGGAAAGGCCCCTTAGTGTGACCCTAAAGTACAAGAAAGAGATATAGATAGATAAATAGATAGATAGATAGATAGATAGATAGAAAGACAGGTAGACAGATAGATAGATAGATAGATAGATAGATAGATAGATAGATAGATAAACAGACAACAAGATGAATGAAAGAAGATCTAGTGATAACATCTTTATTTGTGGTGGTTCTCTGTTCAGTCTCCACTCGTAGGGCAAGGTTTGACACAATCCCAAATAATATTTACAAGTGGAGAAGACACATCCGCCCCCATGTGAATGCTAGTGAGGGCTCATCAAAGGAATGGATTGTAATTTAATTTGAAATGAACAAAACCGCGTTTGCTCTTTTTCTGTCTGACTGTCACATCACACAGTTCTATTTTCAGCGCATCCTCTGCCGCCATACCCAATTGCACTCCATTCTATTTTAATTGATTTTTCTTCAGCTCAACCTTATTACATTTTTGACTTGTTATACAATACCTCCAAGAAACTGCAAGATCAGCCTCGACCTCATCTAGACTGCCATTCTAAAAAACACACAGCATTCAGAGCAGAACACAGCATCAATATTGCATCCATGACTGGCCCGGGTGAAGTGTAGGGTGAGCCTGTAGTTTCACGTGAGCAGTAGGCACCGATGCATTAAGAGAGCCTGCCAAAATGTCAGTCATCATAAATACCTAATCAGCCAGATAGCAAAACACCTTGCATCTGCTAGAACCACTAAAACCATGCCGCATCGGTCCGTGGCCCCAAAATAACAATGAGGCTCGAAGAACCGTGCGGGGTTATTCTCGTACAAAGCGTGTTTGAGGAGGGAACTAAGATATGCTGTCTCTGTGCAACGTCCAACCTGAACTGTGTAGCCTGCCCAACTTTAGTTTTGATACGAGTCCTCCTGAGTCATTTAGTAATTCAATTCCTCGCCCTAAAAACATTCTGGCTATGTGTCAACAAGCTTTAATAATATTCCCTTTCCTCGTATTTACCACTCAAGGTTGTTATGTCTGAAAATATTGCTAATTCTGAGAAAATATTGTGCCGGAAACTCCACCCTATCAAGGGGACACAGTTTAGCCAATCAGGGCTATTGTTTGGCTGTGACCTCACAGAGTATCTTGACCACTCTGAATTATGGATGGAGGGGAAGGCAACAGTTTGTCCTGCATCTAGTCGAGTACAAAAGCAAAAGACCGACTGCAGTATATGAGTCTGGGAGAACAGAAGAAGACTGTTACAGTAGTCTGAAGAGAATCACAGTAGTCTGAATGGAAAGCCAAACGGCTTGTGAAGGCAATGCCAAAAAAGCCAGGAGACTGTGCAGTGGTTTGCTCAGTAGGAGGTGTCGGCTCAGAGAATGCTACACAATCAAATATTTGCCTCAATCATGCCATGACTCAGCTGATTTATGCCTTGTCCTGCGTAGTGAATTCAAAGGCAGTATTCCTAAAATTCCATACGGCCTCTCTACCGACTGTTGTCACTTTACTGCCACCACCACTACTGCCATCATTTTTCATGCTGTTGAGAATTGGATGTGTCCAGTGAAACACACAGTGTTGATGGAGGACATCCAGAAAGCGCTTTAACATATGGGGTCAAGTTACAGGACGAGATTAGATCGTGTTAATTGTTGATTCTTCACACCTCAGTTAATGTCTGTGCTGCAACTGTTTTCTTGTTTCGGTCTGTTAAGTTTTAGTGATCTTCACAGAGATTGTGCGAATGTGTGAAATGTATGCAAGTCAGTTTCTAACTTGCAATGTTCAACAGTAGGGTCAGAAAATACATACAATTATATATATAAATATAAATAAATAAATAAATAAATAAATATATATATATATATATATATATATATATATATATTTATCTCACCACACCAATCACTGGGCCACTCTGTAGACGTACCTCTTTGTAGAGGGAGTAGAGGAACACAATGGTCTGGATGGTCTTGCCCAGGCCCATCTCGTCAGCCAGGATGGTGTCGGTGCCCTGCGCCCAAGAGAAGCGCAGCCAGTTGAGCCCCTCCAGCTGGTACAGGTGAAGCGTGCCCCCCGTCACCGTCACAAAGTCCGGCTGCTCCTCGTACTTGATGGTGGGCTGCAAAGGAGAGAGGCGCAGAGAGAGAGAGAGAGAGAGAGAGAAGATTTGAAGTCAGGAGAGTAGTGATTGCGAGTGAGACAACAGTGAAGGAGGGCAGGGACATGATGTATGGAAATGGAAAATCAGAGGGACAGATAGATGCCTCTTCTATTTTATTTATTCAGTCACACACGTGGAATGTTTACACCAACTGTTTGCACTATTCTGTATCCTATTTCTGGGCAGGAAACATAAGTGTTTGTATAACATAAGTGTTTGGAAACATAAGACAGTTGGATCTTGGGCTGGGGTGAAACTGAGGGCTAAGAGAAAGGGAAAGTAGGGAACACTCACGTCAGTCACAGGTGTTCGAGGAGATTCATCATCGTTCTCATCGTTCTCCTCTTCTCTCCTCCTCCTCCTCGGCTTGTCTGTGTCCTCCTTCGTGATCTCATCCCTATTGAGACAGACAAGGATGTGACTCTCTCTCTCTCTCTCTCTTCCTCCCCACCTCTCTCTAGTTACCTCTGTGCTCTTAAACAACTGAAACATCAAAGAACTTCTACAGAGGTTTCTGACTTACTCCATCCTCATCCCAGACATCACTGCAGCAGACTGTGTTGTAATCAGCTTGTCCTTGGGTGTATCTTCCAAAATCTCCACAATGCTCCCTTATCTGTATTGAGTGGCTCTCTGGGTTAGGGTTAGTTTTTCTGGGGTGTTACTACGGTACCTGTGTTTCCAGTAGGCTGACTTGTGCACACCGAAGTCTGGGATGTCCAAATCATCTATCTCCCAAGTGCATTGGTCATAGGTCAGATCTCTCCATTTGACCAGGTAGTAGTAGTTCCCCTTCTTATCCACACTGCAACACACACACATATGCAGATACATAAAAAGAAAAAACACACACATACACACAATACAAATACAAAATTACTGCAATTTATCATCCTTTTGTTAATATTAAGACACACACAGAGTCACAAACTTACATAGTCTCATCCACACATGTCCATACACACACCTGTGGTTGATTATACGATGGATCATCATCCATTCGGGCTTGATGCCGTATCGGTAATACTTGTCGTCCAGGATGGCGTACTGCGGGTCTTTTGCTCGCCGCTTCTCGCTCTTCGCAGAATCCTCCTCATTCCCGGAGCCGTAGTCCAAACTTGGGGGCTCGTCCATGTCCGTCTTGCGCTGGTAGTTCCGGAACATAACCGAGTGGAAAATCTCCAGCTGGACACAGAGGAGATGAGAGACAGTGAAATATGAGTGACAGACAAGTATGGGAAGCAATACTACGAGTGGAAAATTGACTCATTGGTTTCATATGCTGTACTTTTAAGATTGGTTTCAAGATTTTATTTGAGTGATTAATTCAGGAATATCTTCCCGTCAAACAAATGTCAGTACAGGAAAATAACAGATTTTTCCACAGATTACCCTTACCACAAAGCTACACAGTTCTCTCTCTCTCTCTCTCTCTCTCTCTCTCTCTTTCTCTCCCTCTCTCTCTCTTTCTCTCTCTCTCTCTCTCTCTCTCTCTCTCTCACCTGCAGCTCTGTGATCCAGGTGCAGTGCCAATAGGACTGGCCCGTGAGCTTCACAAAGAACTCCCTCTCCGGCCGCCCCTTCATGGGAGGTGGAAGGGGTGCGTCCGGGGCTGAATCAGGAGGCGGGGGAACAGGAACAGGTGGAGGGGGCTCGCCCCACCGCCAGTGCAGGATCTTCTGAACACGCCCTTTGATTGGCGGGCACTGTGAGAAGGCAAAAACACAGCCCAATCAGATAATCTGTCACTTTTTGGAAGACGACATGTATTGCACAGTCCTGGGTCCAAATGTTACCGTTTTCCACCAGAACATGGTAATCAGATAACTCTTGAGTCAAGACACGATAATTAGTAGAACCTATTTTGCAAGTGCTTGGATGGATCAAATCAAGATATGACAGGACATCTTACTACAACAACTACAACGACAACTCATTGCCTCAGATTAAAGGTGAATTCTGATTGGAGAGAGGGCTGCCACTCACTGTGCAGCGCGGGCACAGCCACTCCCCATTGGGGATCTCGGGCAGGGGCGGGTTGAGGCAGTGGATGTGATAAGAAGAGGTGCAGGAGTCACAGCAGAGCAGCTCGCCCCCATCCTTGCACACGCGGCAGAACTCCATGTGGTCGTCGTCCTCCTCCTCCTCCCCTGCGGCCACCGTCTCTGGTGGCTCCTCGGCCTCCTCCTCGAACTCCTCGAAGTCCTCCTCCTTTGCCTCCCACTGGATGCCCTCCTTCTCCTAGACAGAGAGAGAAAAGGAAAGACATATATACAAACACATGCAATACGTACAGAATATATGCATTCTATATGTATTACCAGGTACATGTATGTATATGTTTTGCTCTTCAAGGACAAGGACTTACTGTAGTATAGTGAAATGAGAGGGGCATTACGACACTGTAAGTCTAACTGTTATGTGACCTCTAGACTTTGAACGCTTTACATCAACATTTAAATCCCTGTGCACCTTCCCTTTGACCTTGAGTTGACAAAGTCTACCAGGACACGTCAGTCTAGGCCTCAGAATCAAATATCACTCTGGTTCGATCCACTGGGGTAGTAAAATATCAAATTGCATAATCTGCTTTCAGTAATTTAAGACAAAGTACTGTGTCTTGACAATGACAATGACACTGGACAATGCCATAAAGAATACATAGATCAGGTAATTTACAGAGAGATGAGTGTCATAGAACATAAATGCCCTGAGGGTACTTTTGAGGATTTCAAAGCACAATATTTGAACAATTATGCTAAGGTATTTAGAACACTGAAAATATCAGGCAATTGAACAGAAAGTTAGTCATGAAGAGACATCATTATTGTACAGTACATGATCGGTTATAAGCTAATGCATGTAACATTAATAATGAATGCGTCTTTAATATAATGTATATGTGTGCTGCAATGTCTGTGGACATTAGAACACAAATAAACTCAGCAGGGAAAATTGAGACGTCTCCAACTGAATCAAGAAAAACCTACACCTTGCCTTCAAAATACAGACTCTCTAAAGTAGTGCTGGCCAAATCTCTTCCTAGAGAGGAAGCTCTTCAGAAACAGGACTTTACAGTGATCCTCTCCTGCTAATAAGCAGGAGGAAAGGGGGCCTGGAGCTGCCTGTGTCAGGGGAGACCTGTGCCCAGGCGACACTCACGCAGTGCGGGCAGCTCCATTTGCCGGCAGGCGCCTTCTCCAGCTCGGGCTCCAGGCACACCAGGTGGAAGGCGCGGGGGCAGGTGTCGCAGAGGATGATCTCGCCGCCCTGCTGGCACACTTCGCAGTAGTCCTGATGGTCCGTTTCGTAGCCCTCGCCCTCTTCATCTCCCAGCACTGTTATAAAGAAGGAACAGAGAGGCACGTACGCTGAAAAGCTGCGTGGTGTGACGAAGCAGGGGAGACGGATGTAAAGATGAGAGGTGCATAACTGGAGATCTCACTACTGAACTCACAACTGGCGTGAAGAGACGAGAGAGAGAGAGAGAGAGAGAGAGAGAGAGAGAGATGAGAGAGAGAGAGAGAGAGAACTATCTATATTCATTCATTTTATTCACTTTTATCCAAAGTGACTTAGTGCAGATATAAAGATTTTTCATTAGTCTTGGGTCATTCATACGAAATTGGTACAGTGTTCTCTACAAGTTGAACGACAAGAACATCTATCTATAAGACTTTAACTGAAGCCTGGAAACTGAACAGAGCTAGCATTAAAAACAATATACCTCACAAGGTGACTAACCTGTGCTCACAGAGGTATAACTGAAATCAGACTTCAATCCCATCGTGAAAGTTACACAAAAATAATAAAGGACAAAGTCAATGGTAACCATGGTAACCATAATGCCTCAATGCCATGGCTTATGCTTTGTGAGTGTGATGGGTTTGGGTTCTCTGGACCTCTGCAAGGTGACCTTAAAGTGAAGCTGAAAGTGTGCTACAATATCAGCCTGTGGGTGCCATCTCTGGTGTATCCCACTGATACTCACTGCTCCTCATTGCACAAGTTTACATTCATGTCTAATTATATTCCATGATTTATTATGATCTCCTAAGAACAAATGAATGGAATATATTATGTGCTATAAAGGCATTGAAGTATACACACTATAAGGGCAAGTAATACATCTGAAAAATGATATGCAAATATATGCAAATTAAATCATAGTGCCCTTGAATGTTTGCATTTGTGGTTGTCATAGTAAACGGCCTCTCTTATCCATACCTCTCTTGTTGGACAACGATACCATTTACTTACGTATGCAGTGTGTCAAATGTGAGTTGTAAAGCAACAATATTATAACTGCAGTCAATATCTGTAGTCTAAAGTCAATGTTTTTATATTATTTTTGTTTTATTTGCACTGCAACCATAAGCATGAAATTACACTGAGCTGGAATAAATGGCAGTGCTTCGACGTACACCTAACACCAGTGCAAACCAGACAAAACCTGCACATTTTAAATGCAATCACTTTGCCTAATGTCCCCTGCATATGAAATCAGCTATGTGAGCACAAGGGTCCAAAATCACTGTTAACATGCTACTTAACTAACAAAACTAAGACCAATTGGTCAGTATTGATCAGATCGCGGTCCATCTACAAAAAATATAAGAGTTATATAACATATAACAGAGTTTATGAGCACAACGTATAAACAGAAATTCAGATGTCTACAGCTGAGTAACCAACATCAAGTATGTGGGAATGTAATGACGTTCTCGAAAAACACGCACCCACGGTTTCCTCTTCAGTATCAAAATATTCTCACTCAAACCACCCTGTTGTTGTATGTTCATTAAAAGTAAATATATTCAGTCCGTTGGCTGGTCAGATTGGCTGGTAAGGTTGCATACTTGCACAGAAAGAGCCTATTCCACTAAACACACAAAATGTACAAAATTTACAAAATGTTCCGGCAGAAATTAAATCAAACCTTTTCCACAGAATACACTTTATGACCTTTTGTGTTCATATATACACACACTTTTCATACAGCTGAGAGTTTGAAGACATAGTATGCTCACATACACACAGACAAACACACACATACACACTCACATTTCTACACATTTCTTGACACATACCTGGAGATCCAAGGACTACACACCTAAACAATTCCAACCCATGTCTTGTCACATGACCTCTTCTTTCTTAAAATCAAAAGGCCTACGATAGATCCTCATCACAGTCTTAACAAACTTCTAAACACAGAACAATCTTCGTTTCCATTTCTGTTAGGTTTACATTAGACAAAGAGGTGTTATGAATAAGATAAGTGGGTCTATAAGTGCAATGGGTGTTGGTGCGCACCCTCACACACACACACACACACACACACACTAGCATCAGTATTATAAAGTTTTGTCGACGGAAAACGCTGACAGACTCCAGTCAAAGCAAAACTCACCAAGTCCCTTCAACAGAGCAGCAGGTCACTTCTGCATTAGTCACATGACAGAGCTTTAAGAAGGAAACATTGCTCAGGCTAACCTACATTTGAGGCCCATGATATAACTGGACTGCTTTCTGCTCTCTCTGATTCAGTGAGTCAGTTTTTACGCACATGCTGTTGGGATCTGCTATGCAACTGTGCAAACAAATACTGCCAACATCAGCCCTTGATTAGACAAGTTGAGTCACTAATTGTACTTAAAAGAAAGAGTGTAATCATTTCAATCACTGAGCATAATGGACGTTAGTATTCAATAACAAAGAAACACGTAGAAGCACAAAGAGTCATGGATTTAAAGCTTACTGCCCTGGACAATAATGAAAAGCTGTAGTTTCCTTGACGACTCGCTCAGAACCATTCAGCTGTCTCAAAAAGAAAGATAAATCCCGAGACAAAAACTTCAACGACAAACTGTTTATCACTTTAAAAACGATCTGGGAAGGATTGTTTCAAACCCCAAATGAAATACAAAACTGGAAACACGGAAGCATTGAAACACGGAAGCGTTGAAACCCATTGGAAATCTCGTCTTACTTTTCTTCTTCTTCTTGGGCCGTCCTCTCTTGTTCTTCTTGACGCGGCCGGAGCTGTCGGAGCGAACCGAGGAGCTGTGGACGCTGGAGTTCTCCTGCTCCGAGTCGTCATCGTCCACTTCGTCACTCTAACAGGACAGAGACACAGTAAGAAACGCGCTCACGCTGCCCTGCCCTTACACAGTAACGTGTCCCAACTCTGCCCAGAACAGAAAAAACTATCAGAGATACACACGCACTCACACTAAACAGTCATAAGCAAACATGCGTTTGACACAGAATCTATACATTACGACAGATGTGCATCTTGGTCTAACCTGGTAGTTTCCTCGACTACACCTGTCCTTCTGGCATAGAAGCATATAAACCAAGAGAAACATCCACACACAAATACATACATCACACAGGTACACACAGAAGCACACAGTTTCGCAACCACACACACAAACAAACCCACTCACAGAACTGCTCTTCTTCCTCTTCGGCCCCAGAGCTCCCAGTTTGATGCGCAGTGGAGCCATCTTCTTGGCCTTGGCCTTGGCCTTCTTGTCTTGGACGCGTGGGCTTTTGCTACGTTTCTTGTAGCCGACTCCTGTGTAAGAAGAGGCAAATGATACTGGAGGCTAATATCTAATTACAGTGCTTATAATCTTACTAGCAAATAGAATATATAGAACCAGAAAGACAGGTAGATGTATGTACAAGGTTCAAACATCATAAGGTACAACTGTGCTCGTTCTTGTAACTGACTACAGGAATAGTGAATGGAAACAATAAGAAATAAAATATCCCCTCCTCTCACCTTTGCCCTCTTTGGTTTTGGCCTTGCGCAGTGGGGGAAGTTGGGGAGGGGGTTCTGGAGAGGCAGTTGCCGCAGAGACCTGCTCGGCAACAGCTACCGCGGCTGCGGCCGCAGCTGCTGCCACGGCAGCGGCGGAACCCTTGAAGGGGTTATTGGAGCTGAACTCCCGCCACTTGGCCCCCAGAATGGTCATCATCTTGGACATGGGTATCTTGGGATTTTTCTTGGCTATCATCGGCCTACGATATGGGAATATGACAGGTGTGTTTATCTTTCTTGAAAATAACCATATACCATCCAAATGAATTTGAAAACGTTCCAAAAGATAGTTACTGACAAACAAATACCATAAAAACTAAAAACCTATATAATGTTGCTTTAAAGGTATGGTTCATGATTCTGATCTAATACATTTAGTCAAATTCAGGAAATTCCTCCACACAGTCGTCTAGCTGTCCGGTCTGTGTGCTCAAAAAAACTCTGGTATACGTACAAAGGCTCAGACCGAGCCATATATTATTCCAGCCAATAAATACGTTGCCTCAGGAGCAAGGTAAGGAGGGTGTAATTCAATTGGCTATGGAGCTCAAATATGAACAACCTTTCGCCAGAATCATGGACTGTACCTTTAAATATCATAACTGAACATTAGAACAGGTAGTCTACCCAGTACACCTAACATTACACTGACCTGAGGCTAAACACAGTGATGGCAGTGCTCCCTGTGAAACTTGTGATGTTCAAATAACAAATGAACTTGATTGGACATCTATTTGCATATAAACAAAGCAAGCAGTTTACAACAAACAATGTATAATAACATAACTCAGGTCCTTTGATGTATGCAAGGAGATGCTGCTCATGTTCTATCAATCAGTTATGGCGAGCGTGCTCTTCTATGCTGCAGTCTGATGGGGAGGCAACATGTCTAAGAGGGACACTGGGCGGCTGGACAGGCTGGTCAGAAAGGCGGGCTCAGTGGTGGGGCTGAATCTGGACTCACTGGGAACTGTGGTGGAGAGACGGATGCGGAGCAAGCTCTTGACCATCATGGGCAATGTTAACCACCCCCTCCACCATATCCTGGCAGGACAGTCTAGCAGCCTCCGTAGCGGGCGGCTCAACACGCTACGTTCACGGACTGAGCGACACAGGAGGTCCTTTGTCCCAGCTGCCATAAAACTATAACTATATGACTACACTGTTTTGCACTATACACTCTACATCCTACACTGTATATAACTGTATTGTATTGTTTGTTTGTATTGTCTGTATATATTGTTTGTAATTATTGTAAATATGAGAGAGCTGTAAGACACCAGAATTTCCCCACGGGATTAATAAAGTATTTATCTATCTATCTATCTATCTATCTATCTATCTATCTATCTAACACGTTAAACAGTAAATGGTTTGTTCCACACCTACATCATTAAAAGCTTTTAAAACAGTCTTTCATTTAGCCTACTCAAGTGTAAGCACTAGATATCTGGACAGTACAGCACTTCCAAAGGGCTAAGCTAAGGCACTACTGCTGGCAGCAATAACACTCATCTGTGCATCCCCTCCAGGAATCTGCCCACTGAATCTCATCAGTGCCCTAAACACCCCCTGAGGACCAGACACCTGGAGTCTACAAACTGTCAACAGAACAAGACTTCAACCGCAGTAATTGAGTTCCTTTATTGGAAAACTGTGGGCCCAAATGTGAGCACAGTTATAAACTACATATACATAATTTGACTAACCTGTCAATCTAGTATATTTCATATCATCATATATGACTACATAATTTCCATTGCACTCAATTATATAACAATGGCAGTGTAGTTGGACAGGCTCGTCTGAACAATAAGACCAGTGGCTACTTAATCTACTGAATAACTGGGGACGAGGCATTTCCTTACTTTACAAATAAACCAAATTATTTCCAGTTCTCAAGGGCTCCAGACTCCTACTGCTCTATAACGCATATAATAATAATAATAATAATAATAATAATGCATTTTATTTGTAGCGCACTATATATATAAGACCCGCTGGCTCTCACCTCATGAACTGGCTGAAAGCCTTGTAGTTGGTGAGCGTGTGGTAGTCCTCCTCGGTGAAGGTGTGATCCACATCTTCTAGGCCCCAGTCTCGAGCCAGCTGGGCAGAGTTCTTCTGTTCCACAGGCTGCAATGGGGAGAATGTCATGGGTTTGGTTATAGCCTGCTTGAAGCAACATTGCATAGATGTTTGCTGTTCTTAAGATATGCTCTAGTAGGTAGCTAGATTTTACAACATGCTGAAATTAATTTTGAAGGTGATGTGATAATACAAGAGGAGTTAAACGCCTGTGGTCAGAAACCCCATGAAAATGTATGAGCAGCATGTACAGCACAACATAGCCAACTATATCATTGCAATACATCAGTTAGCAAATTGGCAACCTTTTATTACTGCTAGCTATGCTGTTGTTGGGAGGACCACTCTGTTAGCTATGTAGCTTGTTAGTTTTGACAAAAACCCTTTAATGTGCATTACATGCTCCACCTCTAGGCTCACTCGCTAAGGGCTATGAAAACCTTGACATTTAGTTACTGGGCTGCTGCTATCACTAATAACTACTTATGGTACGGACATCTGAGAACTTTTAAGTAATTGAACTAAAGATACTGGAAATGCATTGTTTGAGGTACAAAGCACACATAGTCTTTAATCTCTCAAGGGTTAATTGGCCTGGGTACATGTAATCATTGCTTAAAACCTCAATGAATGCAAGTTACTACTGTGTAGGTTATTGTGGCAATTGCCTATGAGCTTATATGGAAAAGAACATCTCTTAGAAGTTATTTTTGACATAAAAGGGAAGTTGATATGAAACAGACTTCAACAGAAATATTGACTACAAAGGACCATTTTTTCCTCTGTCTAGCAGAAAAAAATGGACAGACAATTTGAGTCAGTTATGGCAGATGTTAAGCGCATTTTCTATTATGGCTGCATATGATCCAATGAATGAACATGAACACTTTCCTGACCTTTACAGTTTCCTCGTGGGCACTGTCACCGTCCTCCTTCCTCTTCTTTTTTGTCTTCTTCTCTTTCTTCTCTTTGTGTTTCTTCTTTTTCTTCTTTTCTGCCCCTCCATAATCACTTGCACCGCTGTCTGAGTTTTCCCCATAGTCTCTCTCGGAGTCCCTCTCTACATCACTTTCCTAAAAGAACAGCAAGGAAAGGAAGGAACAGCAAAAAGAGTCAAAGACGTAGGATCTCTCACAGCACTGAGACGTACTAACACACTTCAAACGAACAGTCAAAGCATTTCTGAGTGCACTTAGGAGCAAAGTCAAAGAACACAATCTGAACTTACAATTTTTTTGCGCTTCCTCGCCTTAGCCGCCTTGCCATCCTTGTCCTTCTTTTTTGTCTCCTTCTTTTTCTTAGGGCCTCTTTTCTTTTTCCCAAAGCTGTCTCTGTCTGAAGTGTGCCCCCCTTCTTCGCAGTCGTCTGCAGGGGGGGTGGGGGGTGGGGGTGGACAGAAGAAATGGCAGGGTGAGGCGAAAGTAAGAGGGGGTGTCAGAGGTTGTGGCTGAATCACACTAACAATAATCCCTTTCAACACTGTGAACGATCCACTTAGTCGCTTCCCAGTGCAATTAAGGGCAACAATGATCCAGCCCGTGTGAGCCCCAACTGAAGTGTTGCCACCAAGTGCATTTGTCATCGAGGGCATTGTAGTCTGTTGCACCTCTGACCCCATGCGATCTCTGAGACCTGGCAAGTTAATCCTGAAAATCATAGTGTTGCGTCTGACCTAAATTAAGGCTGACAGCCTATCATACTGTCTCAATTAGTGACAGCAATGTACTGCTAGGAAAACTGAGTAATGAGCTGCGGTTAAGATCAGATACGTACATAAAAAGTGGAACAGGGCATGCCAGAGAACCTTAAAGACAGGGATACAAATAAATGACTGTGGAAAAATATCAGAATATCAACATTTGAGAGGATAGGCAATGGCCTTCTGATCTGCACATACATAGCCTGTAAAGACGACTTTAAAAATGTTTATGACAAATTACTCTGATTATAACAAGACGAAAAACAGCAATATGATCTAAATTCAGCAACCAGAAAAAATTGGTCGATATATTAAATTCTTTAAAAATATATTTAAATCTCAAAGAGATCACTATCCTACTATAACTTGAACTTATGGATTCTTTAAAATTTCCATCTCGTGATTGTATTCAATTTGTGGGCTTTGACGGTTTGAAGTCACTGCGTGTTTACATGGGCAGCAGCCAACGGAGCTGTTTTGTCTGAGGCGAGGAAAAAATCTTAACCCGAAACAATCGCTTGCGGCCGCCATTGTACTTGATAAATTAGTTCGATTTTATTGTCTGCCTTTGTTGGTAAGACGCAGTGCTCGCACGGGCAAAGCTCGTCACATTTCCCCCCGCTCTGCTGCAAAGAGCTGCCAGAGGCGGCAGCAGCACGCACTCGGGGTTCGGTGATTGTGAGGCCGCAAGGCGAAGCTAACCAACGACACGATTCCCTCCCACCGTCTATTCCCACCTGGGACCGACCACCGCACAGACCGCGGGCGGAGGTCGCAGGGGGTTACTAGGGCAGGGAGAGACATGTGCTGATTGAATTGCGCACTTGTTAGACTTTATAGTCGCGCAGAAGGCCATGCTCGATTTCCTTGAAAACAGAAACACCTTTTCCAAACATACCTGTTTATAACAGCCTAAAATAAATGCTGCACTTTTACAATTGACCTACATGAAATAATATAGAAGTTGATAATTCAAGTAGTGGACGTGTTAGTGTTTCGTGAGTACATGGTAGCCTACTGTACGCTACTTTGAATTTAGGCTTGATGGGGCAAGGCAAGGAAAAATAACATTTGTTTAATCAGTATTTTGCAGCCTAGTGATTCACCTGAAATGCGGTTAAATCATTTGATTCTCTGTAATGTTGGTTGTGAGGGAAATAGCCTACCCAATGTCCCCTAATTTAATTGCTTTTCATTTGTCTGCAACTAGGCTACATGCAATATTTAAGCACGTTAATTCGTCCATATTTTGAGCGTTTTAGTGGTTTCTATACGAATACACTAGTTTAGGTGACAAATTTAAACATAACCTATTAATGGCACTGGGTCGAGAAGTGTGCTACTCTCAAAACAAGGCAGCTTCTAGAACTTTTAGGGAGGCATATGTCCTACACCGAACCCATCGCTGTCAGAGTGCGACAGTGGGTAGGGTCAAGTTTATTTACACTCTGTCACAACAGTTCTTCTGTCTCAATCAACCGGTAGTCCAGTCCTTCTACCTCGTAGTGACAATTCGACTCATTCAAACGAAGACTACTGTAGCAAGGGTGCGGGGTCCATGTTTTCTGCTTATCTAGGGTGTAAGGCATAGGCTAATAACCTCCGATGCAGTCCTTGGATATAAGTCAGTATTTCAAGAGAAACGAATGGCAAATCGCATCTATTTCAAAAGCAACAAACATCGAAGAGCAAGAACTTAGAGTAATTATGCAGGAAGGACCAAAGGGTGCCATGTCAAGTTTTGCTAAACTTGGTTTTCAACTCCAAATAAACCCTAAGCTAGCGCCCGTAATTGGGAACTGCAGGAACGAAAGTGACCCGTTGACATATTTGCAAGGTTCTAAACTATGCAATAAGGCTTTGTACGCTTCCTGACAACACTTTTAAAGACTGTTTTGGCTTATGAGAGAATGTGTTTGTATTTTGTATGCGCGCTCCCGAGTCTTTCGCCAGTGTTCCTACTGTACCTGGCGCGGCTAGTGTTGCAGTTTCTCTAGGCGCCGCCGGCGAGTTTATGTCGCTTGCGTTCTCGTCTAGGTCTCCGTCGTCCTCTTCTTCTTCATCAAAATCTCCTCCCTCGGAATTAGCCAACATGCCCTCATCTTCCTCACAGGCGCGTAGAGGAGAGGACATTATATTCCTGTCACCGACCCCGTCCTCGAAATCAAAAAGAGTATTCCTCCCGAATTATGATATTTATTTAATATTCAAATCGACACTCAAAAAAGTGGGGGGCGTTTTGGAATATTTTACACTACAAGGCAGAGAAACAAAGATGGCCGCCCTTATATTTATTTTTTAACAACCCCCCCAATAAGAAAAATCCCCTTACATAAAAAATGGCTGACTATATTATTTCAGAACGCCCCCCTCCTTCTCCTCCTTTCTCTCGCACTCTCTCTCTTTCTCTCTGGCACTCGCTCTCTTCTCTCCCCTCCCTCTCAAAAATATTCACATTGTTACAAAAAAGGGGGTGTATAGCTAGTGTAAGTTGCATTATAACATGTTTATTTTTTCTTCAATCTGTCACGAAGTGAGACTTGCCTGCTGACTGTCTCTCCATCGAGAGTACACGCGGATGGCTCGCGCACTGTGCCTGCACTGCAGCGCGCCACTCAAATCTAACAAATATGGCTACCTTAATATTCTTAAAGGCCCCCACCGTAGTGTAAAATTATTTTAGAGCAAGGGGTTGTATGATGGGAGGTTGAGAAGGGGGTTGGGGAAATCTGCCGCAGCCATGCCCAGACTTACATCAGATTGTATTGCTTAGAAATTAACCGTTTGCGGTGAGGATGAAAGAGGCTTACAGCACATTTTTGTTATGTACTTTACCACATTTTTTTTGGTATATGCCTAAATAAAACATATATTAGTTTTTTCCTTCATCATTTAACAAATGACACATTCCTAGATTTAACACACTACAGTTTGATCTTGCCTGGTCACAGTAGGAGACTGAAACAGCCTGTCACTGCAGTGGCCAAAATGCCAAAGGAAATTGGTTTTGCATAAAATGTTGGTTAACTGTTGCCACCAGGTAAACCATAATTTTAGTAAAAAGAGTTTTGACAAAATAAGGCATAGCCACAGGGATTAAACCATCTCTGCTTCAAAATATTCTGTTACGTGTGGAAGGCAGTGGCCGGATTTTCATTTTTATAAAAGTTTTGTTTTAACAGATGTAGGATTCCAATTAGACTGCATTAGCAGAATATTTTGCTGAATGACATTGCTTGGCCACTGCCTTTCAGATCATATGAATATCATAGACTATACAATGAAATGAAAAGTAACTGGGTTTTTTTGTGGCTAATTTATGCATAACAACTAGAACACTGTAAAAACCAGACTGTCTGACTCAAATGTAATATTGATGCAGCCACGTGAAGACTGGAGAAAATGGCCAACAGCATACAACAGACATACAAATTAGAGTCACATTAAAAAGAGAGGGGGTGCTTTTGAATAACATAAGAAGAATCGCCATGGAAACCAGTTGACTGTATTATTCTGAGGTTTTATTGCACACCATTATTTTCATTTATTTTATTATTTACTCACACCACGCCATTTGATGCTGCAGCAAGACCCTGGGAGATAGCATATGAGAGCAGGAAACTACAATATGGATGCATGTGCGTGTCAAAATAAAACTAAATGTGGCTTTAATCTACTACGGTGACCTGATTTTTATTATGGTAACTTGTTTTCATTTAGTGCACATGGAATATTTCCCTGCTATATAGTCGGTAGGTCAAAATTCAGTGAGGTCATCGTTGAAGTACAGACATATAGACTCGGTGTGAAGGTCATGGTCCATGCGACACTGGTAGAAGTCCTCGTCCTCATCAATGATGCCATTCTCACACAGAGTTTTGGTCATGTCCAGGTTTAAGTGGTTGTGTTTCCAGGTGTAACTGGCTGCATGGGAGTTATAGCGTAAGTAACGCTGTACGATCTCTTCCAGGATCTCCTCTGAGCACACCTGTGAAGGAATAAAACAACTATTGTTCTGATGTGGAATTACCAGCCACTGATTTTAAAGAGGTTTTACTTTTTCAAGATTAGGCAATCTATTTACATCGATAATTTTTTTTTCTGTTTTGTTTTGCTTTTACATCTTTTAAGCAGTGAGTGCACTGCCCTCTGAGATAAAAAATATAAAAGAACAACAACAAAAAAAAAAAAAAGGAATTTGTTTATTCTGATCCAATGAAAATGCTCAGCCCAAAACCATGTGAGGGGAAGGAAAGAAAAAGAGAGGAAAATTAGCAGTGAGCGGGAAAGAGAGAGAAGAAGGAGAGATGGAAAGAGTTAGAAAAGGTGGGGTGGGGGTGAAGGGGGGTGGAGAGACATTGGAAAAACAGAGAGGAATGGACGAAAAAAAGTGAACGTCTTACACTAAGCTTCTGGCCCAAGAGGAATTCACTGATGCCAGATGGGACATTTGGCATGAGCCTGCAACCCCTCATCCCTCCCTCCTCTGTCCCCTGCCACCCCCCACCTCCACCCCCAACACATATACACACACCCGCTGAACTTCTGAGCAGGGCGGGTGGTGACTGCCCCAGGGGGGTGAATTACTGAGACCCAGCTTGGGCACAGTTGTACACCCGGAGGCTCAACATCCCTCTCATTTCCCCGTCATGCTGGACACGGCTCAGAAGAGGAGCACGAGCAGGGAGCAAAGCGGTCACAGAGGGGGGAAAAGATTATAGTCTTTGATATCACAGTGAGAGGCAAGGATGGATAACTGTTGACCCAGTCTGCCCTCTTCAGTGCACTAGGGTGTAGTGCAGGGGGGGGAAATGACAGCTGCAAAAGCATACTTTGCAGTTTTGCACATAAACAATGTGGCCGGCCAGCCAGCTATACATCATGTAATGACTCATACACACACTTAGAGAACTGTGATGGCTCATCGCCCTCAGAAAAGATAGCACTGCGACGAGAAGCTGGCTTGTTTGCAGGCATTGGAGTTTGTGTAAGGCGGGCTGAGAGTGAATCTTCTTCCCAGACTGCAGCTGGCTTACCTCCAATGTCTGTTCCTCGGAGGTGAGGGTGTTGATTATGCGTATCCAGCGAGTCTTGGCAGACAGTAAGCCCACCTCGTAGTAGCTGTCCCGCCACCAAGGCTTCCCAAAATCATTGGCCCAGTCTGTGCGTGGGCAGGGAGGGGGAACGTGAACAAAGCGCCCCCTAGGGGTATAGTATTTGAGGCAGCCTGTCAGTGGGTCAATATGGGTCAGTATCTGCAAATGCAAAGATTTAAACTACATGAATAACATAGCATGACGTTTTACACGAAGCATTTCTATTCATAGCTATAACACAGAAATGGCTTGTTGATTGTTGTGGATGGGTAATCTCTTACATCTTTCTTTTTAGGGTCAAACCAGTGACTGATGTCCTTCCCTGCACATTCAATTATGGGCTTCAAGATAACATCACCTATTACAAATGAATGCAAAGTTATTCGATTTATTATGCAGGCAGACGAAGTTTCTGGTGCCCAAAACCAATGACCTCTAAACTAAGACAAACTATCCTACGCATGCTATTTAACTATAGCATTTACCTAGAAAAATAAATAATTCACAAGTTTTCATCGCATCGCATTTTCATACCAGCTCAACTTACCTTTGAACTCATTCACCAACGGTGTCAAATCATACACTTTACCCAGGTAAGACAGCCATAAATCATCCAATGTGCTGTGCAGAGACACCTCTCTCGGTGTGAAATATTTAGGTCGTTGCATTTGCCAACGAATATTTGAGCTGTCGGGATAAAAATAAATGCAGCGTAAAAGTTAAATGTTTTAAAATTAACTTAAAAGTCACCGAGAAACTATCAGATTGTCGTACGACCTAACTACAGTACTTCGATGGTTTGGCTAGTTAGGATACATTGCATCAGGCTTGCTTATACAATCGTTTCCCCGTTACTGTGGTAACCAAGGTAACTACAACTCAACACACGCAGCCGATAGAGATTAGGCACTGACTGCACTCACCGAAGTCGCGTGGGAGAATTACATTACTTCGCAAATGTATGTACATGTTACAATCCACCGTCCCTTTTACAAATTTGACTCTTACCCTATGCATATAATACGCAGGTCGCATACGAAGAATATGAGGGCTGTTTTAAATCATAATTTCCTAACATTACATAGCATTTATGTAGCCTCTTTTGTTCTTCTGTTTTGTATTTCAATGCAATTGTACATTTCCATGCTCATTTTGAAAGTAATAAACTTTGCACAGAACACAATGCTAGAATAGCCTATTGGTTTTCGTTTTTCCCCAGTTCCTTCAGAAATGCATAACTCAGCCTTCTGTATGCCCAGAAGTATTTTAGACTCAAAACCGCACCCTTTAGTCTCCTCAGTTTAGTAGGGTGGGTGAGATATCTTTCAGAGATGCCAACTGACCAAAAATAGTTTGCAGAATAATTGACATTTCTATTAGGCCCTCACTGCACCCTTCACCGCTACTAGGAAATGTTATAACATTTATATTGACAACACTACAAGACTAAAAACATGAGGCATCTGGCCTTAAGTAAGTTGGTTTGATATAAAAATATGTGTCATTGCGAGCAGAAATGGTTTGTTTAAGGTGTAACCAGGAACAAATGAACACAAGCAAACCATTAGAACATGTGCAGCGTTGCAAGCAATGAAGTACTCACTCCCCATTGTAACCCGAAAGAACACGGAATCAGTCACCAATGTCAACATGCAAACAAAAATGAGTTGAAAGAACACAACAACACCTAATTTCATTATTTTTTTCTTTCATTTTAAATACAATCTGCACATTTCAGGTTCATTTTGGCCAAGACGAAGATACAAAAAAACAAAGAAAAAAAACAAGCCTTTAAACAAAACACAAAAACGGGAGATTCTGTGAGTCACGAATGCCAAGACATCTTTCTTGGAGACCAAAACAGTACGGTAACTTCCATCCCTAAAGAACATCATGAAGGTGTCAACAGATTTACCTTTCCAAATTAATCCTTGCAAACTGGGTTGACACAGGTGCTTTTTAAGTAGTATGTCCATGAAGTTACAGACTGAACGCACAGTTGTAATGTTACTAATGTAAACCCTCTGTTTTTGAGGAGGATTGGGCAAATTTGAAAGTACACCCAATTTGTTTCTGTCTAAACAGAAAGGTAGCAGGTATTTAATTGTCAAGTGTTTAATGGTCACACTGTTCGCCATTAGGTAGAGTTTCCTTCTGAAGGCTTTAAGGAAGTGTCCTATTCAGTTCCAGTTCCTTAATATGTTTCTATACCTTAAAGAGTTGAGTGCTCTGGGAGTGGTTTCATTAAAAGAAAAGAAAAAAGGAGATAAAAGATGGGACATCAAAGCCATGCTTTGAATAAATAGCATGTTAAAACAAAACAAACAAAAAAAAACATAAAGTTGGTACAGTAACTGTTTAGAGAAGTTGAAATGTTAAGTCTGACGTGCGTGAACAGGCATAGTACACATATTATTCAGCTCTGCAATAAATCCTTGAGTCTCAACACGTGGCATCAGCCAAAAACACACGCCACAACTTAAGATCACACAACGGCTCTCAAAACCTTACTTGGCCCATCTATGCTGTCTATGAAAACACTGTTTTTCTGAGTTTCGTAACATGTTAATAATTTCTGATGTTTCTCTTGCTGCGTGGAATCTTACCACCTTTTGGTTCTTCGCTCCTATGCAGAACCCACACAGGCAACTACATATATAGCACAGACGAGCTAAGAAGGCCTGAGAGGCATAAACGAAAGTGCTGTTCATTGTAAGTAACGCAACGCCACTGCACATAAGTGGGAGTGCTTGAGTGGAGTATTCAGATGCAAACAGTAGCAGTAGACCTAGACAGATAGGAGCTAAGCAAGGAAGACAAGGGAGCTGACCGACCCCCCCCCCATCCCACCCCACAACCCAACCCACCCCAAACTAAAATAGGAGGAGCAGGGTGAAAAAGGAAATGGCACACCGATATGGTCAATGGAAAACTGTCATGACCTGAACAAGGAAGAGGAGGATGCAGGCTAATGGTTAGCTGTGGTGGCAAGCTCTCGTGCCCTATTCCTGGCTTCCAGTCCGTACGTCCATCCTCCTCACGGCTCTTCTAGTAAAGACTGACAGACAGACACAGACGTGCCTGCCAGTTTATCCTTATGGTTCAAGCACTCACAATCTGCAAAAAGTGACACAGTCCCACTGTCTCATAAGTGGTGATGCTAAAAGTCTCACCAATTTCCCCTTAATTAAACACCTTCACCTGCAAAACAAATGAGGTAAAAAAAAAAAAGAACCAAAAAATATCCATTCCTAAACACTGCGGTCTGTCCTCTGGCTCTTTTTTTTTTCTTTTTTTTTAGTACTTTGAATTTAGTCCGTTGTAAAAATAATAATCCGTCCATTTTTAGTTGTAGGTAAATTTGAAGTGGAAGTTGTTGCCCGACTCAAAGGGATTGAAGCCAAAAGGCCAGGGACCTCCGCCGCCATTGCCTCCCTGCTGGCTCTCTGGGTCCAAGGGGTCCTCACCCGCATCGACCTTCTGACGCATTTCTGAGGGGGGAGAGAGAGAGGGGGGGGAAATATATAACACTTTTGTCATCCCAATAAAAATAATCTGAGTTTGAGTGAGAGATATTTGAAGAAGCCCTAATCCCATTGCAGGTATATCAACAGGTCTAATGGTGCGTTCTAGTTGTCCTTGGAAGTCAGAATTTTGTATTTTCAAGTCGGAAGTTTCAACAGGAACGCCCCTGAAGTCAGAATTCCAGCTCTAAAAGTCAGACTTAACCAATCCAATCTTCAGAATCCGAGATGGCTGCCGCCGCGCATCAACTTCATTAGCGCTTCTGTCGTACACACAGTACACACAGTACTGCCCAACTTCTATCTGCGGACAGGTTGCTACGCTGTGTGTATGCGCAAAATACCACATAATGTGTTTTTATCAAGTGGTATTGCTAACACCTCGTAAAAATTGCTAACAACAACAAATGTTGTTTTCTGACTTGTTACTAGAATGCGGTCAACTCGGGTGTGAGGTCATTCCCAGTTCCGAGTTCCGACATTCGAGGTAAATGGGACGCACCATAAGTTCAGTCGCTGTAGGAAGTGGGGTGCAACTGATTACAGCAGGTGAGTTTCCTATTCGACTAGCCTTCTAGCTGATACTCCCATCCAACCACCTCCATTTCCAAGTTCTCAGAGGACAACAATAACAGGCTAGCTATTTAATGGTCAATAGCAGCTAGAAATGTACCTGGTGCTAACAGTCTTGTTACCAGCCTCCAATTAGAGCCAAGTGACTTTCATTTTCACTCATCTAATCGGAGATGGTAGAGCTGCATTTACCTGGATCAATGAGCACTTCCTTTGCCGAGGCAATGTCAATGAATCTCTTCTCTGCTTCCTTCTTGTCTGCCTCCGACTGGAAGTTGTCTGGATGCCACTGCTGTGCCAGCTTTCGGTAAGCTTTTATTATTTCCTGTTTGTTGGCACTCCTGTGGAGAAAGACAATAATTAGACAATTGGGTAAACAAGACAGAGAGAGAAAAAAAATGACAAAGAATATGGAGAAAGAGACCAAAAAAAAAGGACTTCAGACTCACCTGCCTACACCTAGGATCTTGTAGTAGTCCCTCTTGCGTGACTGCTTGAGCAGTTTCTGTGCTCGGTCGAGACCCTCGCGAATCTCCTGGTTCTCGTTATCAAACTCCCGAGCCTCCGCGTAGTCCTCCACAGCTGAAGCATTGGGAAGAGCAGGGAGAGAGGAGTTCAGGCACAGCAATAGATGCTTTACTTGGTTACTGCATTTGTGTAATCATCATTATGTAACCTAAATGATTTTAGTTGGCAACATGAGATACTGGACTGAAAAATTAAGAGTGTTATAACAGGAGTGCTTTAAGGTTGACACACTTGGCACTTATCTTGATGACATCTGTAACTGAATAACCACAATGGAAATTACAATCCATCTGGGAGGACCTGAATGAGGACTATACCTTTCTCATAGTCTTGGAGCTGGATGTAGGCCTCTGCTCTGTCCTTGAGGATGTTGAGGTTCTGTGGGTCTAATTGGTGGGCCTCTGAGCACGCATCTATAGCCTCTTCTGACCTCTTGATCTAGAACCCAGCAGGAAGAGGGAGAAACACGGAGTAGGAGATTCAAGACCGTAATGTACACATATAATGCCAATACTAATGTACACATACAATGCCAATACTAATGTACACATACAATGCCAATACTAATGTACACATACAATGCCGTCATGGTAACAGTGACTCAGGGGCGACTCTACATAGTTATAACAAAAATGAAATGTGCTGGCAAATTATTGACCAATTATGTACTGCGTTCTAACTTTACTTGTTGGGCAGTGGTTAGCGAAAGCCACATTTTCAGGAGGGAGTAAGGGAAAAAGAAGGAGAATCAGTCTGACCACTGTGAGGTGACGCAGAGGATAAGCCTTTGTACCACACTCATTTGAATTCTTGCAAATGAGCCTTTAAACAACTCTTCACAAGACAGCAGAGGATAGGTGGTGTGGTGAGACAAAGATGTGTTTTTTGCCGTAGGTGCACAAACCTGGACCAGACAGTGGCAGATCCTCTCCTTGGCCTTGCTGGTGTAGAAGGGAACGTTGGGTTCAGTTTTTATACTAGACTCGTACTTGTCAAGGGCTTCCTGAAACCTGCGGGGTGATGGGTGGTTGGCAAGACAACGCTGTATTAGGAATCTTGCTAATGCTACAGAGGTTCACTACAATTCTGGAGACAATAAGCAATAATATATTAAAAAGTGCCTTCACATGATCAGGACAACCCAGCCTGGTACACTGTACAACAACAAGGCTGTCTGTACATTCAAGCATTACTTGGCTATATATATTTTGCGATGTATGTAACCAAAATCCAAACAAAGATTATTCACTTTTCTTCTGATGTCATCTAACTACTGTTTGTGCATTGCAACTCAATCTTGTTGACAAGCACATGACAGGCAGGTGACTAACATGAAATGATGACATGAGCAGTGACATGGGACAGAGAGTGGTTTGAGAGCGTGGGGCATACCTGTGCTCTAGGATGAGCTCCTCAGCAGAGTCCAGCTGCTTGCTCAGCTTCTTCACCTGCTTGTAGTGAGCGAAGCACTCCTTATCGTCCTGGTCCAGTTTCAAACACTCACGCACTTGACTGGAGAGCGGGAAAAAGGGACATAATCATGTATAAATGGACAAAATCAAGTGTAAAGAATAGACATCTGGGACATATTTTTATCTAACTTACATTAAGGCAATGACATCAGTAAGAACCATCAGCTATGTTTAATAAATAAAAAAGCCTTCTGCACGACTAGTGTATCAAACTAGTGTAAAAGAAAATGCTTCACGACCTGTGTCTCCTCTACAGGACTGGATATCTAGCAGAATTCGATGGGATTTTGTATCTGCTTACCCGAGGGCCTCCTGGTGTTCGCCCAATTGGTAGTGCAGCTTGCTGAGTTTCAGGAAGGCCGCTCGGTTGTCCGTCCGCAGCTTGGCAGCTGGCGTCAGGTCCTGGATGGCCTTCCGTGGATCGCCAAGACGGATGAAGCAGTCTGCCCGGAGCTCACGAGACACAGGATCCCATGGAGAGATCTGCAGGGATGATGGAGAGGGACTAAACAGTTATATGAATAATTCAAATCAAAGCACAAAAGGACATTACCATTTTATGTTCAAGAAATGGCTGTAATCCTAAATAGCTGCATCCCCCTAATTCATGCTTCGGGTCCAATTACTTTTATACAGTGTCAATTCCTTCAAATCAATACACACCTGACCTTTCAATGCATACAATTTCTTTCGAGAACACTCAGTTAATGGTCAATACATGGGGCCAACTGAAGTCTTCTTTGGGTTTTGGCTACTTTTCAATGACTTGTATACAGTATGCATATGCCGTACCTCTATGACCCGGTCCAGAACTTGTATAACTGTGATGTAGTCGCCGCGGTGATGAGCGCCATGTGCCTCCTCCTGCAGCTCCTCCAGCTCGTCTACTTTAAAGAGCTGCTCCCGTGCCTCCTGCTGTTCTGGGGAGCGCTGCAGCTGAGCAGAGGGGAGAGAGAGGAGGTGGAGGACAAATAAAAAGTCAGATTATGAATTAAGAAGATATATGGTTTCTGGGGCAAGGTTCTATGTGAGATCATTGTGTAACATAACATAATAGGAATGTGTTTATATTCAGTTCCTAGGAATTTTAATTGATCGATTTATCAGATTGATTTCCTTTATCGCAAAAGAAAATATTAACTTTTGAGTACAGGGTGTCCTTGGGAAGCTGAGCTGATGGCCTACGTGGGATTAGAAACAAGATTTACCAGATAAAGCCATTGCAAACAATTCGAATTTGAATACTTAAGATAAATGGCTTTTTAGTCTGATGACCATCACAAAAGTAGATTTTTTTAATTGTAAAGTAAATTTTAAAGTAAATTCAATTGTCTCTGGCTCTGGAAAGAGCAACTAAACTTTAATCTCGATAAAAGAAGAACAAAGACATGGACATCCCTGTCTGCCAAATCTTTTGCACATCTGAAATTGATGAGGGATGGCCAATGAGGGATGGCCAAGCCTGGCAGAAGTGAGCAAGAAATGTTGAAACTGCTTAGCACAGCTTTAAGGAGAATAAATACCTGAATCCTAGGGCTTGTGATGGGATGTGTGACAGAGATGTTGAGAGACAAGGGAATAAAAATCCATTTAGTCTTACCACTGCCTCAAAGTCTTCTCTGGCCTCCTGAGCACTGCCCTGCTTCAGAAGAATATTCCCTCTTTGTAGCCTGGCCTGGAAACAGCAAACGAGATCCAGTCAAGAAAGACACGAGAAAGAAAGAGTGACAGGGTGTAGGTGTGTGTGTGTGTGTGTGTGTGTGAGCGAGGGAGAAAGAGAGGCATGAGAGAAAGTGACTCAAAGAGAGTGAAAGCCAATGCAAGAATGAAATCAAGAAAGAGGGAGAGAAATACAAAAAAACATAGCAAAAGTAAAGACCAAAAGAAAGAAGCAAAGAAAGATAATGGCTTAGCACTGTGCGACTACAACAGGTCTTCCTAGCAGTAATTAGAGTAGTGGTGGGGGGGTGTACGCTGTACTCACAGCCAGAAAGTCAGGTTTGAGCTGTATGGCCCTGGTCAGGTCTGGCAAAGCAGACTTAGACTTCCCCATTGCCAGGAACACAGCTGCACGCTTATAATACGTCAGGTAGTTCTTAGAGTCTCCATCTGTAAAGGGCAAAACACAAACATAACTGGTTTCAATACTTCCCTTAAGTAATGTGGATAACTGCCAGCCTACATTCCTATATATAAGTCTATATCTAACTGGTCTATATTGGTGTCTATACAATTGATGGACTTTATACTGTGGAGAGATACATTGTTGAACAGAAACAGAAAATCTGTAGAAATAGAAAAAGCTGCTGCTGGCATGGCTGTGCTCAAAGGTTTCTGATGCATCTTTACTTTCATGCTTGAATCACAGCCTCCACTTGAGATTCAGTTGTGCGATTCTCTGTGTGTGTGTGTGTGTGTGTGTGTGTGTGTGTGTGTGTGTGTGTGTGATTGGTTATTGTATGTTGTATTTGTATATCAAGAGTAATACTGTTCTTACCAACAGCTGAGTGGTAATGGGACAAGGCCTCTGCTAGCTGCCCGGCGGCCAGCAACTTGCGGCCCATTTCGAGATGGTGCTCGATTTCCACAGGGGTGGCTCCCAGCACACCTGAAATATTCAGTGCACCCATTTTGATGAATTTCAAACTCAATGGGATCATATCAGGTTCAAATTCATTGGACAGATACAAGAACAAAATGCAAGACTTAGTGCAATGTTGCATAGCATTAAAATGTAGCCAGATGTATTTGTATACGTTCTGCTCTTAGTGAAGTATTATTTTTATAGTTAAACAGGCCCTGACTTACACCATTGGATATATTTTCAACTCGGATTCGATATTTGGTTTGAGTTATAAATAACGTCTATCAGTGTAATGTTTCAGCAGCATTCCTTGGTACCTTATATCAAGCCATCAACAGACTTAGCAGCCTCTGGTAACGCCCTCGCTAAACATACATGAAATAAAACAATATATACTTTCGCTTTGGACAAAAAGTCGTTGGCCTTTGCTAGCATCAGACGTCAAATGACCAGGACATAGTACATTTATGTTGGACTGACAGCGAGCAGCCTCAATCCAGGTCAAACAACAATAAGAACGTCACTTGAGAACATGCATTTATTGTCCGACCTAGGCTACACCTCCAACAACAACACAAATTAAGTAAACTCCTTTAAGAAGACGCAACAGCCATTGCTTTGAACTCTCGGTTTCATCTTGTATAGGTTTTGACTCCCCATGTAAATCTAGAATATGCTGCAACTGGTCACACACAACTTAGTCAACGAGCATAATAGTAAATAGTTAGCTACGTTTGCTATCTATTCCTCTTATTGGTCTTTCGTTAATGCGTTAGATCAGACATTAGAGATGATATAAAATCTTACCGTCAAGTTGTAAGTCCAAAACGACACACAGCAGGGATAACGATGACAAGACACCACTGAGACCTTTCCGTCGTCCCGACTCCATATTAGTATATTCACACTACTGACCTATATTTACAGTTTACACTCCTTCGGGTGTTAGTGTGTTACTGATATTGAACACGATTACTTCAACAGTCGCGCCCGTAATATCATGACTGAGGTAAAACGAAAGCCATCTCGGCAACAAAAATGAACAGTATTTTAAGTACGTTCCACAAATATTTCCGGGTGGATTTACAGACTGTCACAGTGAAAAGGTCCGATGTGTGTTCTATCAGAAAAATTCTATCTTTAAAAAAGCTTATTATACAAACCAAAACACTGTACTTGCTGTACGTGGCAAAACATTCAGTGTAAATGACAACACCCAACTTAGCTCCTTTTACACTGCCTGGACTTCCTGACTTGTCTTCGTGGAACTGCCACTGTCCTGCACATCTACGCACCTAGGACCTAGCTGAACTGACACACATCCGTGTTTGCCTACAAACGTGGTGGCGTTTCATTGGAGAAACTATTTTAACACGCAGTAGGCACTCCCACATCCATGTAGGGCGCTGTGCAGTATTTGCATGTCTTCTACTTTCTCAATTTGATTGGCATAAGATCTGGAAGCTTAATATTTCGGCTGCTAAGTCGAGATTCAGGCAGTGAGCAAGAAGGCCTATGCTTCAATATTAAAACGATAATTAGACCTTTTTCAAAACAATTTTTATTTGGGTTCATAAACAAAAAACAGCGGATATAAAAAGCGAATGGGAAATTGTAATGTATTATTTGTCTATTCATTAAAACCAACAATTTGTCAATTAATCCATTCATTCTGATTCATAAAAATTCAACCCCCTTTCCAATCGAGACATAACTGCTGCACTTATAAAATTGTATGAGCTTACTTTTGCATTCTAAAAACCTCTTTAAGCCAAGATATAAAGTAATATTTACACTATATGTCCTACATCATATGGAAGCTTATGTTGTAGTATTATGTGGCCCTTCATAACGGCAAGGGAACTGAAATGAGACAATACACATTTGTTTGACAGGTATCCATTTGTCAGTAAAATTTCTTGAATGATATCTCCTCTAACATCTCCCCTATATCTCAATACTAACGCTTCAGTTTCTGTCTGGTTTTGACCAGTGCTCTTTACCACTTGATTTTTTGATAACACAATAACTGCAAATAGGGCATAATGTAACAAACTCATTTGTCATAAAATGAATCTAATTTGAATGACATACAAGGAGTCAGTGTAAAAGAAACATTTGCATAACATTGCAACATAACTGTACTTTGTCGAAACTCAACAAAAACAGACACACAAATAGAAATATTTAAGAGCTGGAAATAATCCAAATACGTGCAATGTATATTTGTCCCATGCCTGGTTGTAATAGATGAACACTATGTTGGACCTGGTACTGTAGAAATGGTCATTCTCAAACATATGCATTTCGATCGTATGTGGTGGCAGCATCCCCCCTCCTGGAGTTTGCTGCAACAGAGTACACTGTTCGTCCAGTTGGGTTGTAGGGATAAGGTCTAGGACACAAACACACATATAAAAAAAATATGAAATTATTTATTGTTTAAAGTTTATCTAATTAATGTCTTTCTCTGTGTCTTTGATGTGAGGAACACACACCCACACGCACACACACACACACACACACCCACACACACGCACGCACGCAGCACGCACACACACACACACACACACACACACACACACACACACACACACACACACACATACACACACACACACACACACACACACACACACAGACAGGGTGAACTAAAACAACTTAGAAAAAGCATGAAAAGACTTACCCTTTTTCATCCGTGCCAAAGCTGCAGGCACAGAGGAGACAGGATCCACCACAGATGGCTAGTGTGGCAGAACACCAGCCAATGTACAAGCCCTCTCCAATCTCATACCTACAACACAGCACAAACAAACCAATACCTTTACTCCAAAACACACATGCTTATAATTAACACATACAGGAGAGGGCAGTGCTTAGACATCAGTAGAGACAAGAGACTTTAAATTACCTTGTAGCAAAGTTGATTGGGTTGAAGAAATCCTGTGTAATGTTGAATGCGTACCATGACACAGCAATCATTGTGCAAATGCCTAAACAGGACAGAAATATATAAACAGCAATATGACTACCAGAATAAATGCATTTATGTAGATTGCAATGAAAATGATTTCCTGGTTAAGATGATAATAAACCCAACAGAGTTGTTAATAAAACTGTAATAATTAATATGCAAAAAATTGTTACCCTGTAGCAGGAAAAAGACGCCTCCAGTACCAGCAATCCTGCCTTTGAGGACTAGATTATCCCCTCCAGCTTTAGAGCACTGCATTCCCACTAAAGTGCAAACCAGTCCGAGTGTCCCCATGACTACTGCGGCAATCATCAGTGCGCGAGAGGCTTGAATGTAGCCTGTCAAACAAACAGATAATATAAATGTATAAATAATATAATACTCAAACAATAGAAAAATAATGTCTAGGCCAATACATATACGCATCCCAAGGGAGGATTTAATTTACAAACAAATGGTTTCCAGCATAGCCTAAGTAGACAAATCATTTTATCAGGTTATTTCAATATTTAAAAAAAAATCTGATGAATTAGGTTGCAGGCAACTTAAAAAATAATCATTCAAAGGTTCAACATCAAAATAGGCCCCACAAAAATTAGGCTATGCCGTCTTATTTTGATTGACCGTCTTGAAAAGTAGCCTGTACACTACAATTATAAGTGAATGCCACACGATCAGGTCAATGCAGCCAGAGGGCCACTGATATCTACTAACAGGTCTGCAATTTTGGTGAAGACGTTATTTGAATAGCCTAATTATGCCGTACCAGACAGGGCAAGTAAAGATGGGAATTCTCGGCAGTTGTGGACCCCGGTAGCGTCGGTGGCACACGACATCCACAAGTTCTCATAGATGGTGGAGGTGGTGATAACACTGCCGTCGATGGTAGAAGTTTTCCAGTAACGGTTCGGTATGGCGATCCCAACCAGAACCCAACCCACGAATCCAAGGAGCAAAGCAACGATTTCTACTATGGGGTCCATGTCTGATTGTGTCCTGGTAATCCAGATGTGATTATAGCATATATTTTTCAAAAAACGTAATGGATGGTGGTGCTGAAGTGATATTTTTCTTGAAGTTGAATTATCCCGATATTCACGAAAAGGTAAGAACAACCTGTTGCTCTTAGTACTTGTGATGGTGTGAGAAATGTCGGTTGGGTGATGTACTTGCAACGGATCAATGATTTATTAGTAACCTACTCTCCTCGGGTTTTCTCCGCCCTTTCTCGTGTACATTCTCCCACCCATCGCAAAACTACCTGAAACTGAACAGGTGTTTATCGGATGTAGAACACCGAAAGTCCAATGGTCATCAAGATGACCTTGATCTCTCATCCACTTCTTTGACTGCAGTGTGTGTGTGTATGTGTGTGTGTGAGAGAGTGTGTGTGTTCAGGGAGACTCTTAGTTCAATCTCCTAGGTCAATTTGCCGGTCATTAATGTGTCAAAAACTATAGCAGGTTTGTTATCGTTATCTTACATCATTTTCACAGTCGTTAGTGTATATATTATATATATTGTATATATATTATGATCACTGTTTGAACTAGCTGGTGTTTGAAAGGGACAAGGAAATATAGCTTACAATAATACAAAGTCATACAATGACGAATTCAAAACAAAGTACAATACATACATGCATACATACATACATACATTGAGATGATGACATAAACAGTCTAGTCTTTCATGATAGGAAGTCATTCTTTGACAAAAATTAAAAAGTAAACCTTTGTCTGTGTATATTTTGTCATTTTTGCCCCACCATGCTTTAAGTCTATTTTTCCCCTCATAACATGATATAAAAGGGACCATGTGTACCATAAAACATTTCTGATAACCAGACATTTTAAAGACTATGACTGTGCAGTGCACATGCCTCTTAAACCATAAGACTATCCCTCTTGAAATAGATGATGCCATTCAAAATACACACATTTGTGTTTCGCGCTCAGGTGTGCAACATCAGGAAGAAATTAATTCTGAATTTGACCCTCCTGCAACTTACTCTGGAACAGATGAGCTAGCACCCCTCATTCTGTGGAGTCAGATAATGTGTCTTTCTTTTTGTTCATGCAGTTGGATAAAAAAAAAAAGATAACTGAGTTCTGATTTAAAGGCATAGTCATATAAGAGTGCTGTAGCTGGCGTGATCCCAGGGGTAAGTGTACAGCAATCACATTGTGGACCATTATGTTTCCATGGAAGTCCATGGTATAATGATGCTTTGTTGGGTTTCCAACCTACAATACCCAGTGAGGGACATTCCTGTGCGTTTCTAGGTTGCACTCATATCTAGGCTATGCAGGGTGGGCACACCAATTTGGCATTTGAAACCCGACAGTTTTAACAGAGCAAGGAAATAACACAGGAACATGGGAACAGGTTTTAGAGAAGAGCATAATACCTTTTTTTGCTTCCACGTTAGGCCTTGGTCAGTCAGAATTACAAAATACATGAGCTTTTAAACTGAGAAGTAAGGTTGGAATTTGCTGAAACACCAGCTGTCACAGTCAAGGGCATATAAATAGGCCATTAATCAGATAATAGCATACACGCTAAACTCTGTTATTAACTCTTTTTTTAGATTGTTTGAGTGAATCAGTAACTGACTAACTGTTTATATCTTCTACCTGAGCAGTATATAAAATATAGAATGTAAAGACTGATAACATCTTATCCTAATAGGAAGTATTTGTGGGTGGTGTGGTGAGACAAAATGAAGATGTCCTCCTGGGTCCAGAGCACAGGGAAGAGCCATGAACCTGTTTTCATAGTCCATGACTATAGACCACATTCACTCTGTTCCAGGAAGAGCGGGTCAATTATTATACAAACAGCTTTTGATAATAGTCCTGACTTGTGTCTTATGAGTCACTTAGACGATAGCAAATACAATTTTAAAAAGGCTCCTCTCATGTGTTTTGCAATGAAACAGCAATAAAACAAAGGAGGGTCAAACCACACTTCCTTTAAAATGACTCTTCTGTCCAATCGGTCTGCCATCATGTTATCAATAATGAATAATTTCCTTGAATAAATCTATTCTAAATTCATCATTACAAAATAGATAACTAACGGCAATCTAATCCTCCACTGCACACAGCACAATTTCTCCCTGCACAACAGATGAAAACTGACTTCCCTGTTGTCTGATGGACTGACTGTCACGTGGAGTCTGCCCCATCATAAACGTCTGGCTTTATGAGCCACTTGTTTACCTAAGCCATTTTTAATTCACCATGTCCTCCCTCTGTCACTTTGCAGCTCTGTTTCAAGGCTCGTTAACCTAGA
Source organism: Clupea harengus (assembly GCF_900700415.2). Taxonomy (NCBI): domain Eukaryota; kingdom Metazoa; phylum Chordata; class Actinopteri; order Clupeiformes; family Clupeidae; genus Clupea; species Clupea harengus. The sequence continues at coordinate 7,561,418 of NC_045169.1, forward strand.
TGTAACATTAAGTCCCAGCGCACTGTACTATAGAAGCCTTGTTTTTACGAGGATTTTTTCCAAGAGAATAATACACCTTCACTGGCTTTTCAGGCATTTTCTGATAAACGTAGAACAATTTAAGAACGTTATTGTGAATCAAGTCAAATATAGTGCTAAAGGTGGCAAGTGGAATGGATGGCCTATTTTGTAATATCCATATTGTTATCCATAAGAGACATTTGGGTAATTAAGGTAGATAGGTAAGTCTGCCTCCAGGGATTTTACCCATGCCCTGTCTTGTAAGCGCCTTGCTACAGGAACACTTCTTATATTTACATGCTTTCTTAAAACAAATTTTGTATCCCATAAGTTCTTTAACTGGAGGAAATTTAAGGGAAAATATATCATTAAATAAGTAAATGTTTTCATACTTTATCACCTCTTTCTAATGTGTTTGTTTCTCTGTTAACACAAACCAAGTTGGGCTTGTTTTACCTGAGCTGTGGAGTTAATGAGTGACATTCATAATGTGCAATAAAGGCATATAACAAACAACTCTCTTGTGTTGTAAAGTTGAGCAAGTTAAAATCACGTGCTCTGAATGAGTCAGTTACAAGGCATAACCAATGCTACCGGGAAAAATCTATCCATCAGAGATCCTGTCTGGAATTAAATCAGACGAAAAACAAGCAGTCACTAGAGAAAAAAATCTATATCTATACAGGAGGGGCTAGATAAGCACATAACGTAGAAACCAAGAAGGAACACCCTGCTGTGGGTCGAGTCATGTCATCATTAGATAAAGGAAGACAATGGACAGGGACCACGAACAACCAACTGAACTTTGGTCGATAGATCAGATAACTATTTTGAGACTCTTGGATCGATTCGACACACAGAGAATAAGGCACTCGAAACCTTCAAGGAGGGCAAATAAACAGAAACCCATGAACAAGCTGTAGTTCGTTTTTAATGAATTATGGCTTCACCACAAATCAAAGATATTCACAAATAAGATATCCGAGTGGATTAACATACCAAACACAAACTCATAACTGAATGATAAGGTGCTTTACTTTCATAAGCTGTATGGTTAAGTTCTCACTGGCCACCACTTACTCTCATGAGCTGTATCTTACATCTATGCCTCTTAGTTATATAAAATTATGGTTCCCTAATCTTGCATGTGAACAAATAAATAGAAAAGAAACAAAGAATAGGAAAAAATTATTTAGAGAAAAAAAGGGATGTGTGAAAATTAGAACAACCTGTATAAGTGAGTGAAAATAGCTAGTGTCAATAATGAGAATGAAGAAAATCCTGAGATTAAGGATCAGATAAAACTTGTGAGCATTCAGTAAATTATTCACACAATGCACACGTCCTTTTTAGAGGCTGGGCATCTTGGCATTATCCTGTTGTGATGTCAGGTCACTCTTGGTCAGCTCTGTTGAATGCTGTGATCGGTGTTGGGCAAGAGGAAGGTTATTAAGAAAGCAGAGGCGTGACTCCTTCATGAGCTGGCAGTCATTGGGTCCGACTGGTCCCTTCTCTCCGCTCATGATTTGGCCCCTTTTGCTACAGCCAGGCCAATTAGGCCCGCCAATCCAGCCACACCGAGGCCAATCCCGCCTACAATTGCCATGCCGACCAAACCATCTTGAGGGGGAAGAAAGATGAAACACACAGAGGCACAAGATCAGTCACTTTTAGCCATAACCTGCAGTGATTTGACATAAAGTAACATTATGCAACAATTAAAACTATCCTTAAAATAACAGCTTCAAAATAATTTTGGTGGTACACCGACTTGTAATATGGAGAATGGCGTCTGTCGGGTCTTTTGGGGTAGACCACTGGACTAGTCAATAATAACGTTTGTATAATATATCTTGTGTATAATATATCTCGCTTGTTCGATCTTTAGCTGTGTTAGCAAAAGTTGTTGACTGGCTAGTTTTTCATCCTAAACATCCCTGCCAATGTTATTTATGAAAGAATACGACGTAGGCTGTAACCGTATTGGCGTCATCCCTGTCTAACGGAGATTTGTAGTTTTTGCATATGCCCAAAGTCATTGACTTGTCCTGTCTCAGGTTAGCATCCAAATAAATGAATCTCATGTCAAAAGATTTGATCAGTCTTTGTCAATTTCACGGCAATAAGGAAGTTTGCAACCTTGGTTCTATATCTTTCAGCTTGTCAACAAATACATGTGTACACTGTCTATTAGGGAGTCTCGAAGCGTGATTTGTATTTGTGACAGTGGTGTAAAAGTGAGCTACACTCCGCGACTTTAGGGGGAGCTCAGCAGCCACAAATACCAAATGTTGCGTAATGGGGCTTTAACAGACAGGTACCTATCCTTTTCTATTTGACCTAACTTTAATCTACTCAGTTTTCACCTACATATTACCCATAGCCACACAAACTTGCACCCAATGAAAAACACAATCTTGAAACTTGCACTGACCTCAAACAAATATGGCAAGTGGGGCCTCTGCAAGTCTAGCCCGCTAAGAGTGATGCTTGGCAACGAGTGCAGGTGACAGGAAAAGACCTCGCAAATGATATGAAATCAGCATGGTTTACGAGGAGGTTGAACCCTCTGACCTTTGGGTGTGATCTGAAAACTTGTGAAGTTGCTCTGCTGGCCCCCGGAGCTCCGCGAATAAAGGTCCCTACTGTTACTCAACCCTGAGTTGCCTGACTGGATTATTCCAGAAAGTGTTCTTTCCCAGCATTCATTATACAGATATATTGAATGTATGCTTCCATAGTGCTTGAGTGGGTCTGTGTCAGACAAGCTCCTCCTCCACAGACAGGTAGGTGTCAGTAAGGTATCAGTTAAGTGACGTTGGGGAGATAAGAGCTCCGGTGCACTGATGTTGACTTGAAATTTACATGGAAGCTTATGATGCTATTCTGCCCTGCAGTGCAGTGAGATGCAGTGCATCCATTTGAATGCTGTCTAAACTCTAGGATATGACCCAAATGTCCACTTGGGCCAAAGATGCTAATTGGTATAGCTTGTACTGATGGCTATTGGCTAAAATACATAGAACACATTCTGATTTTGACTTAGCGTTCCCTAATATTGGTCACTGTATTGTATATATTGGCAACTAGCGCCTTAAGAGGCACCGTCTTCCTCTACCTAACCTCACCTTTCTTCAAGGCCTGATCGATAAGCTTCTTCAGCTCCATGGCCTGGTTGTTTCCTGGCTCACTTTTCAGCAGAGTGCGGATGTACTTCAGGGCCCTCTCATACTCCTTGCACACATGAATGGAGGGATGAAAATAAAGAGAGAAAGAGAGAACAGAGTCTGAATATTAGAACTGAAAATGCTTACAGCTCCTGAATATTCAACAACAACAACAACAAAACAGACGGGGTATCAATTTTAGTAAACAAGATCCACCCTCACCTTGAGTCTGTAGTTTGCAACAGAGAGATAGAACAAGAAGTCCCTTTGGTCATCCTTTGCACTCTTGGTAACAAGCTCTATGACAGATCAACAGTAACAAGTTTGGCACACAGTTTGCTACAATGCATCACCATTATACAACAAGTCTTACATGCTAAATACATTCAGTGGGAAAATTCCAGGGTATACACCAACACATATTTTTGGTAGATCACCAGTTAGTTTAAAAAAAGTGACTAATCTGCTAACTGGAATTCACAACTTCTGTAGGCTACTCACCCTCAAGCATCTGAATTCCTTTGTTGATATCATTAGAGAATTTACTTCGGATCAAACACCACGCGTACTCAAACTTAGTTTCCTTGGAAACAGGTCCTTTCGCCAATTCTGCATTATATTTCTTTTCAAATTTCTAATGGATGTGAAAATTGTACAGTCAGGAGAAGAACGCACACGGATGTACATCAAAAAAGTTCTCTAGCGAATTCCAGCAAGTCTTGCACAACGATGGTCGTCAACTATCAACCAAGGATAAATATCCCAACAGTGTTAACATCACATGAAATTTAATAGCCCAGTTAAGTAATCACAATAGTCACAATAACTTATGACACATGAGGTGAAACCTCTGAGAGGGTTTCGATGGTCCTTCGCGAACATTCGTATCTGATTTGTTGACATCATCTCGGTAACTTACATGACATGATCTTTACAAGTTAGTTATGGAGCCATCCAACATTGAGATATCTATTTAGAATCCAGCATACGCTAAACAATCTACTAGTGTTATCATAATTCACACAAACATTTTAATAGTTACAATGTAAAGTTACCTTCAGATCCTCTGGCGTAACTGTGTCTGTCACAACCTCCTCCATGTTCCCGGAAACGACTGTATCGCTACCTCACCGGAAATGACCGTATACATCTTAACACACACGACTCAGATCTTACCGTAATTCATCAAAAAAGAGAGAACTTCCTGTAAATTATTTATGAATTAATGTTCCGATTAATGACAATGTAGATATTTCATGCATGATTTTATGTCGGCAAAAGACTATACCTACATACATACCATCAGGTACAAATGATGATGATTTGTAGAAAGAATAAATACAAATAAACTATTAACCACATTGACTCCAGGGACATCGGAACTATTTTCTGAGAGGGGATGCTGTAAATGAGGGATAGGGTTGCATGGGGCAGGAACTACTTCACATTATAGACTGCTTTACCTCCTCACACTGTTGTCACTTCTTTCGTTTCCCTGGACAGCGCTGTCTAACACAGCAGTGCTGATTAGACTGAGCAATTGATGAGCTCCACTTAAGGCTTTAATTTCAAATATCCAATAATTTGAGAAGTATATAGTGATTCAGAAAAAAGGGCAAGATTAAGATGTTTTTAATTAAGCATTTGTTGTATTATGACAATAAAGAATGGCTCGAATCAAAGAGGCATAGCTTATGTCATGCATGAAACCTTAACAAAAACCTTTTCATAAAAAGGTGAAAAAAAATTCCCATAACGTTACATGCTACTAATGCTGACCATCGCTAGGCAATGCAAGCATATATTCTTGATGTTGTAAGGACATATGAAAGACAGAAATGGAAGTCAGACAAAATGGAAGCACCAATTCTTTATTTAAAAAAAAAAAAAAGTTTGGTGCAGTAAAGGGAAGCTGTCGATGGGGCCTTCCCCCATTTTCTATGTATATACTTCAATTTACAGATGTATCTTCGAGAAGAAATGACTGTTAAAAGTAAAAGCACTAGCCAACTAATAATGCTCCCTTGATTATTATCAGACCCTTTAACATTAACCATCTGAAGATCACTAACAGATGAAAAGCACAGTCATGGGTCACACTATGAACCAGAACAGGATTATTCTTTACAAAAAAATAAAATGGCACTTCACCATGTTACAGTGGCCCCATGGGGTTGTATGGTTTCAAGAACAGTTTTGACAAGTCCTACAGGAAGGACCTGGAACTATGTACATAACAAAATAATTAAACACTATGTACTTCTCAAAGTTTGACAACCATATCTGCTCTTAAATGAGCTGGTGAAAAAGCAAGGGGTAGTAGCTCTTTCAGGCTGGTCTTTTTGTAAGATCCATCCGGCTTGGTCAGGTAAACGTCCCATTCTGATCCAAACTGTCCAGAGCACAAAAAGGGGAAAAGTGAGCCAAGTGTCATGAAACAGAATAGTTGAACAGGTGATTAGGTATGACTGACTGACAGATGATTAGGTATGACTGACTGACAGATGATAAGGTATGACTGATTGACAAGTGATAAGGTATGACTGAATGGCAAGACTGAGTTGGATCTCTAGGAAACAGTAATCTAATAAAGGAATAGTTTTTTTATTTGAAGATGGTTTTGAGGTACGTTCTATAAAGATGTTATTCAGGTCTCACACGTAACACGTCTGATATCTCTCTCAAGTCATACAGAGTGTGCAGGACCTACAAGCAAAGTGTCTGCCCAAAATGAGGTCATTCTCAATCATCAACAGTCCTCCTCAGTATAGGCCTCACAAACAAGACCCCAGGGAACTAACAGACCTTTGGGGGTTCGTGAGAATGAAGGGGTCATTTAAAGGCAAACTTCAGGATTTTTCAAACTGTACCATATTTTTACAATGTACCGATGAGGTATGCGTCCGCATCAAAGTAAACCATTTTTCCCGCCACTGACAGGCTCATAATGTTATTATAAGTGTCTGTCTACATGGAAAGAATCCCTACAGAGATAGACGTGTGTCTGTTTACTTCAATAACTGTAAAAAAAGACAGAAAAAATATAGAACTTAAACTACACAAACTGTAGAAACAGTCAGTTTCTTTACAGTTACTGTTTCTGTTTCTTTACTGTTATTGAGGTAAACAGACACAGGTCTGTCTCTGTAGGGATTCTTTCAATGTAGTCAGACACTTATAATTACATTATGAGCCAGTTTACTTTGACGCAGATACTTGCCCCATGGGATAACATTGTATAGCCGTTATGCAGATACTTGCCCCATGGGATAACCTTGTATAGCCGTTATGCAGATACTTGCCCCATGGGATAACCTTGTATAGCCGTTATGCAGTTGCCAGTTATAGCATTCTAACTGAATACTGGACCGATTTCGATCATTACTTGTCCTGGACCCTGGAGTTTGGACCCAAAAAGATCTAAAAATAGGGCCCAGGTTGAAAATCCCATAGTTTCCTTTTAGGCTTAGGCTGGAGCTTAAACTAGCTATCACAGTGCATATATATATAGCAGAGAACTGACAGCATCAGACGTGTCATACAGTACACATACACAGCAGCAAGCAATCGTAATTGGAAAGCAATAATTTAACAAAGCATAATAATGAAAATCATCTGAGGAGACCCATACATTTTTCTGTCCAAAATCATTGTCAAAAGCCAGCTAAAGTGACACATTGTCACACTACCTAGAAAAGGTCAGCTCTGGTAATACAGCAGGCAACGCTCAAAAAAAAATTCAGATTCACACTGTTCAACTTTATGTTTTAATTTCATGTTGATCCTCACCTCCATGAGTACTTGACGACATGCTCCACAAGGCCCAACAAAACTGTCTTTAATGTCACTGAAAAATCAAAAGTTAGCAATTATTAGCACAATAATCTAGTAATAATCTGTGCATTTTTGTGTATCACTAATAAAATGTGTGTCATGTTACACTTTCTTTGTGTCCTAACATGCCATGTTTATGTGTGAGGCATTGGTTTTCTTTTGGCTCATAAATTTGCACAACAAATTCTTTATGGGGCAATAAAGATTGTTCTTTCTTTTTCCTTCGCTTTGTTTTCACCTGCTCGTTTATTTTTAAGCTCTACACTTTCTTTCTTCGTTGTTTTGCACTGATTCATTTATTAATGCATTCTAATGAGACTGAGGTAATGGAAATGTGCAAGGTTCAGCTTTTGAGGACTGGAAAAAAGAGCCTGAGTACGATGAGGGTTACACATTAATTGAGAACAGAGGTGCAAAGGCTTCCTCAAAACGAGAAGGCTGTACCTTCATTGGGAAACAATCATGTAAAGGGTTTGCCCTTTGATAGGGTTGGGTGACATGGATGTGTGCCCACACAGGCGGAGTGCAGAAATGTTGGCTTTTAGTTTGACTGGTGTTATGACATAAGGCTGGTGTATTACCATGTGACAGCGATGGCTGTGAAACTTCGGTGACCTTCTGCCACAGCTCTCTGTATGGCTGTTCTCTCCGCACACACGGTGAGGCCATAGGAAGCATTCTCCACATTGCAGCCTAATATACGTACAGGTACAGAAGGAAACAGTACACAAGAACTACTTTGGTAAGGTACAACAGCATGGCATTAAGATAGCATGGCCCACAATCACTACTAACACAGGAAATAGGAAATTATCTAATACCAATAACACAGGAAATAGTACATAATCTGTCAGAATGAATGGAAGTGAAGAGATCCAACACGTGCACACACGCACACGCTCACGTTTGAATGCCTTTAAAAAAGGTACACAGTAGTGAGGTAGTGGGGTAGGGTTGTTCTGCTCACACCTGATACCTGCACAACTTTACCTGTGATAATAGTGCCACCTGACGTCAGGATTGCGGCCCCCACCGGGAACCGACTGTACGGACAGTACGCCATGTCGCGTGCCTGCAAGCATTTCGAGACTAGCTCGGCAACTTGACCGGCGGCCACCGCAGAGAACACGAGCCATGTGAAAATTAACATACGGATACAGTGTTACAGTCCAGAGAAGCTACAGGTAGATACTTATCTCTTTTCCTGTTTAGGTATTAGGTTGTGAGGCACGGTCATTGAACTGGAAAAAGCAAAACAACATGCAGGCAACTACATAAACTAGGATGGTTATACTTTAGTATTTGCATGTTTAGTAATATTCATGGAAATCGAAGTACGTTAAAAACCCTCTTTCAGGGTAGAAATGTTTTTGAATGTGACCTGATTTATTTCGGGAAATATGGCGAGCCGTTACGAGAGCAGTGCATACCACAGCAAACGTCCGCTATCTTTCAGTGTAAATATAGGCTACAAGGCTTCAACCCTGATACCAGCGTCACTTCGTCTCCAGCGTCTTTTTGCATGCTTAGAAATGTCAAATCTAAACAGATACATGTATATCCTCAACATAAAAAGTAAGTGCATCGTAGCCACTCACCAGCCATTCCAGATGAGACGTAAGGGTTAGGATAATCCGTAAAGGGTATTGAAGGATATCCGATAGGATTGTGCTGCTTTGAACAGTGCTCCAGTAGCCACAGGTCAGTGTGAATTCAAAACCCTTGCTCCCACACGATGGATACTGTTGGCCGTTTATGAAAGTTCAGGACGACCCAACGCTGAGTAGCGGCTGCTGGCTGTCCATGTCATTGATCGTGTTTGCGTCATTAGTCCACGCTGAGCGCCTTTTTTAGTGTGCGCGTGGCAGTCAAGGGAATGCATCCCATTTGACACACGCACCTAAACAACAGAGACAAGCGACACTGTTAAAGCAGCAATAAGGAGTTCTGTTCTAAAACTAGCAAGCTAACTACCTGAAAGGCATGCAAAAACCTTGCAAACACCACCAACAGCCCAGTTGACACTGATAGAAGCTTGCCAACACACACTAACTGGTGTCTTTTGGCAGTATAGCTGTCAATGTCATGCTGTGAAAGCTTTTCTTCCACAAGGTGTTCCAGCCAAAAAACACAGAACTACATGCATATCCTGGATGGCTAGTGGGAAAGACACAGGTGTTTATCTGTCCTTCACATGACCATATGCTATCAAAATTAATTTAAGGATGGTACCAAAACTAGTTGCCTATAAAAGCATACTTCAAAAGTGTCAAATTGTTGCATAGTGTTACTTTAAACAGTTCGAAATATTTCTGACTGACTTTCAGTCCACTCATTCATCCATTCACACTTTACAAAAGGAAAACGAGATGGTTAGACATTTCCCTTGTGTTATGTATAGTATTTATCTTTTTTTGTGTGTTTATATTTTAATGAGGGTTTACGTCCATTTGACACTTGGTTCACTCAGAGAGGTGGAAAAAAACATGAATTACTCGTTACTTCATATGATGCAGAATTCCAGGGGAATGGATGGCCCATCCTGAAAGCTACCCTCAAACAAGTGCAGAGTGCAAGATATCGACCACGGACCAGCATCAAAAACAGAAAAATGTAGGACAACACAGTAAAACCAGAGGCATAAAGGTAAAGTGTCCTGTCACAGTAGTCCAGCCCATCAGACAAGTCCTGGATAGGAGGAGAAATGGAGAAGACACACACACTCTCTAAACAAATGGAGAAGACACACACACTCTCTAAACAAATGGAGAAGACACACACACTCTCTAAACAAATGGAGAAGACACACACACTCTCTAAACAAATGGAGAAGACACACACACTCTCTGGAGGGTCAAGGGTTAAACATGTTAACATGTACAGTTTTTCATAATAAAAAACCCTTGAAGACCTATGGCACAGTGTGGATATATTAAATTAGACCACATAATTGCAAATTAAGAGAAACACATCATTTTTTTCACATAGGCTCCTGGAACTTACCATATGCAGCATATGCCAATAAACCCATATCAGTTATTTTTGTCCCACAAATGCCCTCATTCAGCAATAGCCCTTTCGCTTCTGCTCATTTTATCACCCACCCACTCTCTCTCTCTCTCTCTCTCTCTCTCTCTCCCTCTCTCTCTCGCTCTCTCTCTCTCTCGCTCTCTCTGTATCTGCTTTGGTGTCTGTGTAACTAACAGTCTCTCTCACCTGTAATGAGACAGCACAAGCTGCTAATATTGACCACAGAACTGCAGCCAGAGAGTAGCAGGGTTGGGAGCATTGCGCACTGTATGCATTCAGGCAGAGCGCCAACAACATCAGACCAGACAAGATTAGGGCAACTAGGATGCTAGCACCAAACACTGTAAGGTAGATTGGGATGTTGGGTTGCAGTGGGCAGTCATTGGATGGCACCTACAAGACAGTGAACAAAGAATGAATTGGTGAAACATTGTAATGCTGTCAGATCACAACTCTTCCAGATTTTAGAGCCAGTGATGCTGCACTCTGTTGCTATATGCAAGATAGGCACAAATCTTTGCTTAAATGTTATTGTGTTAATTATATGAATTAAGGTATATGGCATACCCATTGCAATCGCTGAAATTGGAAGGCTCCATATAATGATGTTTATTATTACTGAAACATTTTGTCGTACACAATAGACTATACACAGACATATACAACCCCAAATCAGAAAAAGTTGGGACAGTATGTTAAATTAAAATGAAAACTGAAAACAGTGATTTATAAATTCTCTTTGACCTGTATTACATTGAAAACAATAGAACAGCACATTATTTGATGTTTTACCTCATGAACTGTATTGTTTTTTCAAAATAAACACTTAATTAAATTTTGATTCTTGCAACATATTTCAATAAAAGTTGGGACAGTAAAGCATTTACCGCTTTGTTATGTTGCCATTCCTTTTCACAGCACTAAAGATGTTCAGGGACTGAAGACACAAAGTGATGAAGTGTTTCAGGTGTAACTTTGTCCCATTCTTCCTGCAAACAAGTCTTAAGGTGTGCAACGGTAGGGGGTCTTCATTTTGAGTTTTAAAATGCGCCACACATTCTCTATTGGGGACAAGACAGGACTGCAGGCAGGCCAGTCCAGCACCCGCACACTTTTCTTCCTCAGCCATGCCTTTGAAATGTGTGCAGAATGAGGTTTTGCATTGTCTTGTTGAAATATGCATGGGCGTCCCTTGAAAGGATGTCGTCTTGAAGGCTGCATATGTTGCTCCAAAATCTCTATGTATTTTTCGTCATAAATGGTGCCATCGCAGAAGTGTAAGTTACCTTTGCCAAGGGGCACTGACACAACCCCATACCATGACAGACCCTGACTTTTGGACTTGTTGCTGGTAACAGTCTGGATGGTCCTTTCCTTCTTTGGTCCGGAGCACACAGCATCCATTTCTTCCTAAAAAGACCTGAAATACTGATTTGTCTGACCGCAATACACGTTTCCAGTGTGTGATGGTTCAACCCAGATGCCTCCGAGCCCAGAGAAGTAGACTGTGCTTCTGGACACGGTTAACATAAGGCTTTCTTTTGGCACAGTACAGTTTAACTGGCATTTCTGGATGTAACTATGTATTGTAGTGCTTGACAAAGGTTTGCCAAAGTAATCCTGAGCCCATGTGGTTATATCGCTTATAGATGAATGACGGTTCTTGATGCAGTGCAGTCTGAGGGATCAGAGGTCGTGGTTATTCAGCTTAGGCTTGCGCCCTTCGCCTTCGCCCTTGCCCTTTACGCACTGAAATTCCTCCAGATTCCTTGAATCTTTTAATTATGTTATGCACCGTGGAGGGTGAAATTTCCAAATCCCTTCCTATGTTTCTTTGAGAAATAGTATTTTTAAACATCTCAAAAATGTGCTCACACATTTGTTGGCGAACTGGTGATCCTCAGCCCATCTTTGCTCCTTAAAGACTAGGCCTTCTGCTTTTATACCAAATCATGATTACAATGACCTGTTGACATCTCTAGTTTCAAATCACATAATTATTTAATTATTCTACCTCATTACTACCCCTAAATTGCCCCCGTCCCAACTTTTTTTGGAATATGTTGCAGGCCTGAATGGCAGGAATGGATGTATATTTACAAATCAAATGAAGTTGACCAGACAAAACATGAAATATCTTGTGTTCATACTGTCTGCAATGAAATACATGTGAAGGTAAATTTATAAATCACTGCTTTCTTTTTTTATTTGCATTTTCCATACCGTCCCAACTTTTTCTGATTTGGGGTTGTTCTACAGTATTGTAGGAAGTAAAGTTGATACATGTGAGGTAATAAACCACTTACTGTGATTTGAATAGTGTGTGATTTTCGTCTTTGCTCCATCCTTAGTAAGACTCTTAACACTGACAGTATATTGAGATGTTTTATTTCACAATCATCAGTCAACATCCACTATTCTCATATAATGTTCATAATATTTTTATTTTTTTCCAATTTTGATCTTTATCTTCAAATATCTTACCTGGTGTGTCATCAAAGTTGTTCTCAGGCAGGAATAAAGCAAATACAAGAAAATTCTAGAAGTATCTAAGCTGGACTCCCTTGCCTCAGCACTTTGTGTGTTTAACTTTGGGCATAACTAGTACGGAGCTGCGGTGACAATCATCACCCAACACTGCTATTGCAAAAATACCATTCTTACTTAACCGTACTGTGTGGTGAGGCATGAGCCAATGACAGTCTGTGTTTACAGTGAGGCAATGCCTGAGGTATTGTGTATTTCCTCAAACCAGAGATTCTAAACTGTAATGGGGGTTGAAATCCACTCAGAACTAATCCAGAATGATCACAAATCTTTATTTTTACACTTAACCAGGCATTAAATTGACTAACATTCACTAACTAAGGCAGTCAACCACACCTGTTTGATGGAAAATGTCTGAATGACAGTGGAGAGCCTTGCCCTGATGCCACATAGCAAATAAATCCTCACTTCAATTACTGCACTTATAGTTCTAAATACGTCAGATATTTTTACATGTTTTTATACATCCATTTTAACCATCTATGAATAAGAACAACACCATTGTACACAAAATGTCTATGTGTACACTCTGTTATATGAGGAGAATCCAAGTGTCTGTTGGAGTATGGTATTCATGCACATGAAGACACCACACATAAACACCAGGGATATGATGATGTCACCAATACAGGTGACCCCAAAGGCAAAGAGGTAAAGCCTCTTCTGGCAATAGCCATCCTTACTCAGAGGGTCATAGTTCGGTGGGTATATAGAGTAGATCCATTTGTGTCCTGAAATTGAGAAAAAAAGAAAAGAGAGTTTTTGCTTTACACATACTGTGTATGTAAAGCAATTTAACTTTCATGACTATGTTATTGAATTCATCATTATAATACTACTAATTTGTAATAATGCAAACACACAGAGGAGTCTCTATGACAATGAGTTACTTCCTCAAATGTAACCCTCATAACCTGCGTAATTGCATTACTTCCTGTGGATTTGCTTCTTAACAGATTCTTTTCGTTATGGTTCCGTGCATGTATCTGTTTGTCTGTCCGACTCTTTTCTCTCTCTCTCTCTCTCTCTCTCTCTCGCTGTTGTGTTTATGTACACCTTTTGCTTATGGTGTTCCTTTACTATGGTCTGGGTGTAGTTGAGGCAGGGCAACATAGTACCCTTTTTAAAAGTCCTTGAGCCATGTGATGGTTAAACATCAAAACCTGTCTCTCTCTATATATATATCTGTCTGTCTCTCTCTCTCGCTCTCTCTCTCTATCTCTCTCTCTGTCTCTCTCTCTGTCTGTCTGTCTGTTGCTCTATCTCCCTATCCTTTTTTCTCCACGCTCTCACCTGTGATAAACCAAACGATTATGAAGGTGTAGCAGACTGTGTTGCTTATAGAGCATAGCAGGGACCGCCTTCCACCTTCATGTAGTGTGTTTCTGGTGTAAGTCAGCATCAGACAGACAAGACCAGACACCCCCATCACTATGAGAAACACCGGAAGGTTCTGCTGGATTGGGCAGTCATTCAGATGAATAGTGCCTGGGAACGTATGAGCGTATGAGGTCACATCTAAATCACAGAAGACTAATAAATGTAAACACATTTCTGATGGTGAAACATTCAGCTATTTCATTTGGAAAGGCAAAAGTCATAACTTTCTCTCCTGCTTAAACTAAATATAGGAACTTAATACACATACAGTGTTTTGTGTATAAATAAAATATATTTAGTATTGCAAGAAACATGATATGAACTACTTACCCATCCATATCGCAGTAAGCAGGATCATCCACAGGAAGATATTCAGTATAACTACAAAGTTAGAAAACAATTACTCTTACGGTTATGCTGATGGTGATGACATGAACTATATAATTGTTCCCTTGTTCTAAGTGTTCTAAGTTCTTACCTATTGTTGCCATTAGAAATGGAGATCTCTGTGTCGGTTCCATCTTCCTCATTTACTGCTGTACATGACGATCCTCCAGAATCAACTTAAGAACTGCAATTCACTATAAATCCCAAAAGTTCACATAAAGTGTCCTTTGTGTATAAAACAATATTTCTCGATATTTAGGTAAATAATGTCTCCTCTCCTGTAGCTAGCAGGTTGTTGATAATGCCTTCAAATGTAAGTTTTGACTGTTTAGGGTGCTGCATACATAGTTGCACCATGCACCATGCTTGCCCCATGGCCCTCTTCCGTCTTTGTGGTTTGATGTTTAGAAAGGACTGTGCCAGAGAAACTGTGGCGCAGTGACGAAAGGGAGCTGTGACCATCTGGATTTTAAAAGACTAGGCTTACTTTCTAAAGTTGCCGTCTGAGCTAACTTCATTTGGTGATGTTAGCATTAGCTAAACGTTAGTGTGTTGTTTACTATGCTGGCTGGGTACATACTAAACTCCCTGTAGTGACTTAAAAGATATTTAAGGCAAGAAGAAGTCCAGTTTAGGTTATTGGTCTGGTTTATTGACAATAATCCATCCAATACATATCCATGTTACTTGACAAATTCTCACAGGACACAGTACAGCTTAAGACTCTTAGCCTCTCTGTGATTCTTCCCTTTAGAATGAACTTAACAGTCTGTACTGCCAACACCAGGGCTTCTGAGTGGAAATCAAAGTCGAAAATCAAAGGGACGTACAGTCTACACAGTTTCACTGCTGCAGGACTCACACAGTGAATTATATGCATGCTCATAACAAAGAAAGCAATATAGTGTAAAATATGTTTATTCCATATATATTCCACAAAAATCTATTACATTGGGGTTCAGGGCTGTAACCAAAATGGGACTCGGCGAGTGTAAGGCTCTCTGTTCCCAGGAACCTACCACTTCCGCGAAAACAAGGAGAAACACATCTAGAGCTGACCGAGGAGAGTCACTTATATTAGAATGAATGTCTGTCTCCTGAAGTTTGTCTGAAGAGATTGACCACTGTTTGTTTTCAGATTCTTCTATCTCTGGGTTTGCCATTTGTCCTAACCTAATCCACATTTTAAGGGTGAGATGTTTGTGGTAAATAGAAGATGGCAGCACATTAGTGCAAGGAGTACAAAGGTTCTCGGTTGTAGAACAATAGGCTAAATTCCAGAACCATGGGAAAATGTTGGTCCTCAGTCCACAGTGACACAACCGGCTGGGGTCACAAGATGTTGCCCCAGGATCCTACCTCCTGCCACTGTGATAAGGAAATACCCCCTATAGTTCAAAGGTCCCCAGATGTGTAAATAGTTTCTTAATGCAAATTCACATTTGCCTTGTAACTTAAGAATGTCTTTGTTCTGAGTGGATATTTAATATAACTTATTATTGTTCTTATTGTTTTTTCCTGCGCCATCGAAATACATAGTGCATAGCCTGGATGGCTATTGGGAACGACAGGTGTGTTTATCTGTCCTTCACATGACCACGTACCATCAAAATGATGAAGTAGTTACCTGTAAAAGACACCTCAAAAAGTGTGAAGTTGTTGCATAGCGTTGTTCAGGGTCATATAGGCCTACAAGGTAATCAACATATTTATCTTGTCTACAAAAAATATAAAGTGAGCTACCTAACTTAGCTAGATAATAAATGTGTGGTAAGTACTTTTTTCTGTCAAAACATGAAAATGCTTCTTGACTTGACAATGATGACCTTGGTAACCGTGATTAATTAATTACTTTACTACTGTTGACTTTACACAGACTTTGTGTCAACAAATGCATGAAAAACACCCCAAACAAAGTTTTACATGCATCGTAGACACAGGAACATTTGTCAAGTATTATCCTTCAGATATAGGCCTACAGTTTGTGATTAGGGTCCAGAACTGTTACAACTTTTTCACAACACAAACTACTGGCTGTACCTTTAATATAGTGTAGCAGAAATGCCACTATTGTACAATTGTGCTGCAGCAACAGGTCACATATGAAATATATCTGGTCTGTTTGGCTTTATTGCTGGGTCATTCAGTCATTAAATCAAATAAATTCATTAATGGCAGTTTCAAGGTACGGGCCTATGTTTATATTAAATATAGTAGCAGGTGGAGGAGGATGTGGTGGAGGAGGAGGTGGTGGTAGAGGAGGAGGTGGAGGTGGTGGTGGTGGTGGTGGGGTTTAGAAATTAAACCTAAAACTTCCCAAGATGTAATTCAAGTACAAGGTAGCCTAACAAAAATGCCAAAGCTCAAAATTGGCCAGATACACTACAGTTAATTTCAACAGCTGCTATGTGGGTAAACACCACGCAAGCTTGATCTATTCCTGTACATGAAAGACAGGAAGTGAGGCACATAGCTATTGTTTATTTAAACCAGCTCTGGCTGTTTGCAAAACACTGTAAGTGAAACAGGATATACTGTATATAAATCCTTATTTAATTAATATTAAAACAAATATTTAAGACATAGTTCTTCATTAGTCTGCCCGCATCTTTATCCCCATTACCAACATTTCTTTCACAAAGTATTTGTTTCCACAGGTTTTATTTTGGATCACATGCATTTTAGGTTTGTGGTAATGGTGCTTCCAGTAACAGGACAATAAGTTAATGACAACATATACAGTATATGCAGTGTAGATCCCAAAATCTCTTTCAAAAATTAAAGAAAAAGACAAAAATACACACAACACAATAGGCTATCAAAAGTCTACATTTACTTCATAAATTCAAATTTAACTATTAATGAATTTAACTTATTTAACTTAATTATATTCTTATATAAAAACGTACATGCTGCCATCCCCACACAGTGAGAAACCACACCAGCCCTTGACTACACACCTAGAATGGCCTAACGTCACAGATTGACTTCTTTCCTTTTCTCAGTCAAGCCCACCCCTTATTAGGCGATCATCCTTTTCTGTTTTGATGTGACATTGTGTCCATTCAGCAAGATGTATGATCAATGCTGGTCATTTCTTATTTGTACTTTCAGTCTTGACTGTGTGGTATTCTCTGACATTTACTACTAGCTGGAGGGTTGGATAAGACCCAGAGTCGAGGCCAGACTAGCATGGGTCAGGGCTGAGGCCTGCAGGAAGGCTACGTTTCAGACAGGAGGATACACATGTCCTCTAGAGGCTGGACTGGATGGCTCAGTGCATTGCTGGAGCAGGATTTCTTTGACTCTTTGCCCTCTGTAAGAGGACAAATCTAATCAGTCCCCAGTCGCCGTCATCACCCAGGCTCTCTGCCTGGCAAGGCGCCAAGAAGCATCCCTAGTACTGCAGACCAGGAAGTACCATGGCTCAGTGTACCAAAAGAACCATGAAAATGTGCTCAGACTCATGGAAATGCGCTTAAGCATATCAGTGCGCCCACACTCATGTCACCCTGCTAGCCATGCCCTGCTAGCACTGCTTGTGCCATCTTATTGGACATCTCCCACATTCCGGATTCACACAAATTAGACACACATATATTACACACACATATATTAGACACACATTACACAGGAGATGACCCAATAAACCCCACATCTCCTGTCCAACCTCCCCCTTGTGAAAATGTACAAGTTGTCCTTGATGTGGAAATATTTCATAGTTTATGCACCTGGTGCAATTTATGTGTAACTTGTCGGCTTGTAGTCTCTTCCAGTTTCCCCATATGTGAGCAGTGGATACGTGTGTGTGTAGCCTGCAGGCCAGTAGTCTGTATAGTCTGTGTATATACTTACTGTCATATGTGGTTTTAAGAGAGGAGAGTCAAAACAGGAAGTACAGCAAGAGAATGCAAAATAAACTACTGTGGTGTGCAGAGGAATGTTGTAATTTAGAGTCTCATTAAGATCACGGCAATTCTGCCCCAACTTTTCCTTTGCAGCTCAGAGGTAGCGTTTACATACATGTGTTTAGCTACTGCCACAGAACAGAAAATGCGACAAACAGCAACCAAAAAAAACTAAACAAACAGAAAATGGGTTTTCAAGATTAGGAAAATGTCATGTGAGATGTCCACAGAGGTGAGAGGTAGGCCACTCTCACCGACTGACCGAACTGAAGTTTATTTTTTTTCTTACTGGGCAGGACAACTCTGGTTGCCGTATTATAGAAATGTTCCCTTCTCCATGCCTTTGTGTATGCATTTCCATAGTGCCTGGTGAGGGGATAAGCATGTATTATTTCACAGGCGTGTTGGTGCCTGAAGTATGATTTTCAGCAGGGATGTGTGGGTGTTCAAGTCCAGCCAACAGAATGAGGAGCGAGTCTTATGTGGGAGGGATCTGTGGGAGTTGCAGCTCACAGGAAGGTAGTTGACATTGCATAAGACAAGTGATACAGGTCATTGTGATGTCATTGTGACCTCTTTCCTCACTGAATGACCTACACTTTTTCTGGGAGATCAATCAATGCCCTTATGACGTAGTTCAGTAGAAGATGTTATCTCATAAACATCAGATCTTGGGAGACACACCACCCTCAAGTACCACACAAGTGGTGACAGTAAATTTAGAAGGTTCGCATATTTTTATCGATTCAATCAGCTCAATCAACAATTTCAGTGGCAGTACAATTATGTGTGCATCTAAAGAGCCAGGGAATCTGAGTACCCCTCCAACACATAAACAGACACCACAGTCTGTTTCAGTCATTGAGTGAAATCCAACAACAAAACTTTTCAACTCTTTTTAACTTGAATATTACATACTCATGCATTACAGTAAATGATCTTGCATCCACAGTGAGGCTGTTGTACAGCAGATGTGATTTATATTCAACTTAGATGTGGCCCGTAGTGGGCGACAGGGAGTCATAAAAAAGGCAACACTTCATACCAACTTGCATTAAGGAAAAGGTCCAGTATGATTTTATGTTGTGTTGTGTACACTTACACAATATCACACACGTGATCCTTTACTGATGTGTCAATCATATTGCTGGTTTGATGGCAGATAGATAACATAGTGGAATTAATTGTTTCATTGATTCATTCAATCATACATTGCACTTTCCTAGGTGTCAGCAGAGGGCTTCCTCAGTATCATGTCACTGAGGAGTACATGGCTGCCTTTGTATCCATGGATCCATGGAAAGGCAGAGTAATCGAATCGCTATCTAGGTTGACATCAATTATTTATGTGGTATTTTTCAGGATCATCAGATGCTGGACAATCATAGACTCCTGTATGGCGGTGTTGAGTTATGATGTACAATGTCAATGTTTTTTTTCTCAACCAAATAAGCACTTACCACACACTATAGATGCAGCCGAGCAAGGGTCACTGATTACAAGATATTCATTTTTTTCCTTTTTTTTTATCTCACTGTGAAAGTCAATCAAAGAAAGATAGATAAAGATGAGACACTGCTTTCAGAAAATGTTGTGGCTCCAAGTCAGATTTATTTATAAGTACACCACTGGTTCTCATTGGCACGTGATTACAGTTAGTTATTTCTGGATACATGACAGCAATCATAGAGGCAATACTCCACAATGGAACAGGAACTCTACAAGAATACTAAATGTGGATTTAGGTTTGGTAATATCATTGTATTGCAAAGATCACAGACCATTAAAAAAGTCCAAAAGTACATGCATTTAAAAAAAACAAAGACGATATGCTATCTGCAGTAAAACAGGTGTTTACTTAGCTTTAGGCTTTTGCTAGTGGTTGCAGTAGCAGATGCTTAAGGCACTCCCAGTGTATTTGACCTGTAGCTACTGAGCAGTAGGGCACTATTACTGTATGCAGTCATACAGGGAAACATGGTCTCTGCAGGGATGTGGGAGATATGTTACACTGCCAGCATTCCGCAATACCATGAACATGTAGGAGGATTTGGCAGGAGTACAAGGCCACAAGGGAACAATCAACAATTTGCACGAGACCGGTTCAAGGAGAAGAAAACGTCACGCTGCGCTCACAGGAGAGGTTGTTTCTGTTTTAGGGAGAAGGGTGAGGGGTAGCCTTAATGGGTCAGAGGAGCTGAGTCACTGTGGTGTCCAAATGGGTGATCCACTACGTTTCCTGCTCCCCGTTCTGATAATGGTGTTGAAACAACACAAGCATGCTGGGCTGCTCGATCAGCATCACTGTCAAAGCTACAGTGCAGTGGCAGCTCTGTGGAGCCCTGCGGCTCTAAATCTGTGGTTTTAAGACAAAGCTTTACCATTGTGTTTCTGTTCTGAAATGTTAAAAAACTACATTTTGAGTGTACTAGGGAAACTTTATGATGAAGTGAATTCTAATCTTGAGGGGGAGGATTCTCTCCCATTTCACTGTCACCTTCCCTGTTTTTGTTACAGGATATAGTGCATAAGAGAAAGCACAACCCACAAATCCCAAAAATCACTATGCACACCCATGCCAGGTTGGTACACCAGAATGCAGCCTGATAGAGAATCTTCTCACAATATTCCGGAGATTGTCTGGACTCATAGTTGGGTTGAAATGCTCTGTAGACAAACACACTACCTGCAACACATGTTAGATGTGGGCATTACACAACAGAAAATACAGGAGATATTAGGGATGTGACATTACTATGCACATTGTCTTGTGTGGATTATTTACAATAACAGGATATCATGTTTCAGCCATGGTCATAGTTTCAACTTGGCTTGACTTTTTTTTACATGTTTACATTTACATTTAGTCATTTAGCAGACGCTTTTGTCCAAAGCGACATACAAGGGAGAGAACAGTCAAGCTATGAGCAATAGAGACCTAGTTTAACAATAAATACTATTTTACCGTAATTTCCGGACTATAAACCGCTACTTTTTTCCCACGCTTTGAACCTCGCGGCTTAAACAATGACGCGGCTAATTTATGGATTATTATACCTGTGACTGTATACGGTGTCTTTGTGTTTACGGTGGCTTTGTGGAGCTAGGATGCTAGCATGGATGCAGCCGCATGGATGCTTAGCTCCACGCGATTTCTCAGTATCTCTCAATAACTTAACTAATGTCAAAATAACCACAGTCTACCGGCGTAGACAGAACTCAACTAAAAACACTTTAGACCATAAAAAAAAAGTTTACAACAATACAAATCCAGTCTTTTCAAGTTCTTTAGCTCACTGGTTTCAAACTAGCATCTTTCTTCAATCTAACGTTCTAGCTTCTGATTGACTCTTGCAACTGTGCTCTCTTAAAGCAACAGTGCACTTATCGTAACTGGCAAAACTAATTATATGCATCACTATTCTATTACTTTCATTTTAGCCTGTGTAAAGTTAATTTGTTTCAATGTACCGGTAGGCACCTGCGGCTTATAGACATGTGCGGCTTATTTATGTTAAAAATAATAATTATTTTTAATTTCAGTGGGTGAGGCTTATATTCAGGTGCGCTCAATAGTCCGGAAATTACGGTACATTAGAAGAAAAAAAATGCAGGAATGTAACTGCTGTAAGTGCAAGTGTTGATCAAGTACATATTTTGTGCTTTACATTTCATGCCAAACCAACAGGAATACGTTCCCCATACTATTTATGATCAGTAATAATCAGTTCATCATGCTTCCCTTTGTCTTTTGATTATCCATGTGTGCTTTAATGGAAACACCAGCAAACACCATGAATTACCATAGTTCTATTAACTAACTGCTTGTGTAATACTGAGTTCATACTATACAGTAACCAACACTCAGTCTTTTTTTTCTGGAAGTAATCACGTCCTGAGGTGTCTACAGAAGCCTGACAGCCGTCACTTTGCAGTGTGCATGTGTTTCATGTGTTTCTTTCGCTGAAACCGCAGACTCAAATCACAGTCCTGGTTTCCTAATTGTGTTAAAATTGTTTGTGGAAGCTGTGAGTATGTCTGTGGTGCTCCAAAGCCCCTTTCCTCTTTAGGCTGAAATCTGTCGATGCAACCGATCTTTCAGAGCGCATGATATTAATAGTCGCTGTTGCGTACGGCAGACGTCGGCTGTTGCCTGCAACGTCACCTTAGCTGGTATTTATTTGGATATAACAGAACAGACAACATTACATTCTACACAAAATGTATTCAAATATTTTGATAGTGACAAGCAGGGACCATCAGGGACTGTGAAAATGTGCGAAAATTGGAGAAGAAAAGAAGGTTTCCGATTTGGTTTACAACGTAGGATACTTCTAAATACTGTTTCCACGGATCTTTTCTTTGCGAGTTTAAACGGTTTAATGCGTTTAAATGACCAAATATTTTGATTTGATTTGGATGGGCAGCTGAAGGAATCTGACGTCCTACAAACTATTAAGTATTGATACGTTCATGACTCGCACACCACTATCACTGAGATAAAAATGATATATTTATTTATATTTGTTTCTATACCAGAGAAGTACCAGATATGATGATTCGATATGATGATTCAGTATATTGTGACAAAAAGAAAAATGTGTATTTGCCTTAACATCACACTGTCTCAACTGTCACAGGCTTTATTTTTTTACCTTTATAAACTTACTTTCTCTTTTGTTTTGGTTTGTCTTTTTCATGTGAGGATTTTTTTATGAAACGATATATCTCTCTTCAAGTATCTCTCTTTACATCTCATTCCTCTCCTCATTCTTACCTGCAATCAGCCAGCAGAAGAGAAAGGCGAAGATCAGACTGGCACTGGCTTTGAAGCACCTTGTATCTTGCCCACACAGTGCAAATAGCTGTAAGACCAGGAAGAATGCAGATCCCACAATTACATAGATGGGGACCATGGGCTCCTTGGGACAGTTGTGCAGGTGCATCGACCCTTTTCAGGGACAGGAAAAATGTCAAGTCAGAAAAACAAAATATTCAATTCATTTCAAAGAATAATTTCGAACTGAATAACTTGAGCACTGTTTTGCTACGAATGGTTTAATCTTATAGTGGTTGATGCTGCATTGCAAAAAATGCAGGGGGTTGATTTTGTGAAATACACACAATGAGAAAGACTCATGTACCTACCCAACGTTAAGAGAAGCAAGGGAGCGAGGGCAACTACGATCTGACATCTCTCTGTCGTGGAACAGAGGGTATGTAAGGCAGAGAAGACATTTCTGTGCTATATGGCAACTTCTAAGACATGAACATACCTAGACAAATCATTGTGAGGAGCCAGAGTGCCCAGATCAGGGTAGGAAATATAGCTGAATCAGAAGAAGAAGAAGAAATTAATGACTTTGACAGTCTGACCCTCTATCTCTCCTCTATTTTCCACTCGTCTCGCAATCATACTGTTTTGACTCTTTTTCCAACTCTATTGCGTCTCTGTCTTTCACACACTCGTGTCTCTTTAGAACCTCTCCCTTTCTGTCTCTTAACTAACCTCTGGATACATCCTCTGTGGAACCAGCTCTACGTATTAAGCACAAGCTATGTTTTTTTTCTCATGTTATGAGAAGCAGAAGCACCACATTGTTCTGAAACTAGTGAATCTTTACTCACCGTCAACTGGCAGCCGTGTTGAGAAGTGTCTGATTGCTCAGAGTGATATGCTCCACAGAACACTCTTACTTTCATATTCCACGATGACACTGGCTGTGACAGAACACTGCATCAGATAGGCTTACCTTATATTACGGTTTCCTGCTTTACTATTATCATGTGACATGGAAGACAGGCGGTGGTATAATGCTAATGTTTCTATAGATTCATGTTCCCTTGGCGGATCTCTGATTAAATCACTGATGATTGAAATAAATATATGTAACGGAGGTTATCTTCCCCTCGCTGTTTCACTCTGCGTTGTGTTTGTTTAAGAAGGACACAGCCACCGACCTGATGTTCACACGTTTATTGCTGCTTCCTGATACATGCAAATGACGAACATAAAATCCGTTGGACAGAGTTAGCAAGACGCTCAGCTCCTCTGTCCCATACATTCGAAGAAAGAGCTAACACGTGCACAAAACACACAAGTGCAAAACGTGACCCACCTGATACATGCAAATGACGAACATAAAATCCGTTGGACAGAGTTAGCAAGACGCTCAGCTCCTGTCAATACAAATCAGGCAAGCCACTTAAAACAATATGCACAAAACAAGCTCACATGTAGGCTAGCTAACTCGCCAGTGTGTGTCTGCAGGACGTGTACCTACCTCTGTCCCATACATTCGAAGAAAGAGACAGAGGAAAGGAAGAACCCAGAGACAACCTCTCAATCACACCCACTTCAAAACATTGTATCCAAATAATACTCGGGAACCAATAATCTGCACCTTGACCGTGCTAGAGAATTAACCCATGAAGGGAGGGAAATTCAGGGAAGCACATTAAACCCTGTTACACTCACCCCCACTGACTTCACTGAATTTACATCCATCCAAGCAAACAAAAACAAAATAAAACAATCGAAAACATGCAGGGAAAGTGTAACCCATAATAAGGACCGAAGGTCCACCAGCATCAGAGTGCTGTCCGTTGACGGACTAGAGGAGCAAGGGGGCCAGCTAGAGGGGTCAACCGGGCCCTAACTCATCCTAGGAAAAGGTGCCATATACACCTTGCTAATGAGGGGTACACCTACCTACAACCATAGCCTAATGTAATAGGCAGAATACGCTGATCTCTCCCCACAAGGGGAGATATACAGGATCAAGAAAGAGAGAAAAAAATTAATAAATAAAAAAAAAATTCACAAAAGAAACTTATCAAAACACACACATATATACAAACAAACTAGTGCATCCTACCTACAGAGCTCCTCTTAGGAGACTCCGCACCCACTGTAGAGCCATAGTCTGTATTAGCCTCCTCACAGGCCTAACAAGTCTACCCCGCCTAGTGCATAGCCAACCCCCATGATGACCAGGTGAAGCACGTGTGTGGGCAGTAGACCTAAGAGTTGAGGGGGGCTCCACGGACAGAGACAACTCAGCACTATCACTTGGCACAGCACAGGCAGGGTTGCTGCTGTGCAAAGACAGCACAGTGCTTACTGAGTCCAAATTAACTGTATCCGGAGCCACTTGAATCCCCTGTGAATCCCCTATGTCGCTACCATGAGATGTGGAAGCACCAGGAAGCCCAGCCACCCACGAAGCTGTGCGGTCGACAGATGTATTGTCCCCACTGGACCCTGAGACGCAAGCCTCACTGAGACTACCCCCAGAGAATGACAGATTCTCCTCATCATCCACATCGGTCAGTGGCAGGAAGTTAACTGGCATGATGAGGTTCCTATGTACAGTTTTTACAGTACCTGATGGGCTCCTGATGTGGTATGTGTGTGTCCTACTATTCACAGTGACAACAGTGTAAATAGTCCCCTCCCACCTATCTGCCAGTTTCTTCTTGCCCCGCTCCCCCTTGTTAGCCAGTAAGACTCTGTCACCCACATTAACCAGGTGTCCCTTAGCCTTTCTGTTATACAGCTCCGTCTGACGAAGCTGTTGTTTCTCTGCGTTGGTCTGCGCCAGAGTCATGGCCTCTCGCAAATCCCTCCCTAAGGATGCCACATACGTGTCGATATCAACTGTCTCCCCGTCCAGCAAAACACTTTCGAACATCAAGTCTACAGGCAACCTAGGAGTGCGGCCATACATCAAATAGAAAGGGGGGTACCCTGTGGTCTCGTGAACCGTGCAGTTATACGCAAAAGCGAGGCCATTCAACATTTGAGGCCACTTGGCCTTTGACCTAGGTGGTAGAGCCCTGATCATATTCCCTAGGGTGCGGTTCATCCTCTCTACCTGACCATTCCCCATGGGATGATACGGGGTGGTGTGGGACTTTTCCACCCCAGCCAGTTGGAGCAACTCAGCAATTAAAGAGCTCTCAAAATTAGCCCCCTGGTCAGAATGAATACAAGCTGGAAATCCATAGACACAGAAGTACTTGTTCCATAGGACCCGAGCCACAGACTTGGCCGACTGACTAGGGCATGGGAAGGCACATGCCAGCTTAGTGAAATGGTCAGTCACTACTAACACATCAACAGACTTATTATTGGAGTCTTCTGCAGACCAAAAATCAATGCACACTAACTCGAGAGGTGCTGAGGAAGTAATGGAAACGAGAGGGGCCCTAGCCTCAGGTTCCGGAGCCTTGCTCACTACACATCTCTTGCACCTCTGGACGTAAGCCCGGACATCTCTCTCAAGCGTGTCCCAATAAAACCTCTGTCTGGCCAACCACAGAGTACGCTGCTGACCCTGATGACCAGCCTCATCATGTACCCCTTCAAGAACCATGAGCCTTAGTGCCTCAGGTACCACATACTGGAAAGCATTCTTTTTGGACACAGTATTCTTAGACACCCTATACAACACGCCCAACCTGGTGGTGAGTTTACTCCATTGCCTCAGGGTTCTAAGTGTCTCCTGGGACTCGTGCTCCCGCTCCCGCCTGGACGGACGACGCCCCCTGTCAACAAAGAACCTAACCCTGGAAATGGTAGCATCTTGACACTGCTTATCATACAGTTCATCATGGCTGAGCACTGGCAAAGGATTTTGGCCAGACATGGCCATAGCCTTCAGCTGCTGAGCATGAGAGACGGCCCTAAGCCTAGCGCCGTCCCCCCAATGGTGAGAGGACTGGAATACAGCAGACACTTCTTCACGCGAGACTCTACCACCCACCTCAAACTGAACAGCATGTGCAGCCCCGACACACACCTCGTCAGGCCCAGAAACCATCCGCTGTTCCCTCACTTCAGAAAGCTCAGTGGACAGGCGAAACATATCCTGAACTGCATCCACTTGCAAGTTCTCTGCCTCTTGGAGCAGATCAGCATAGGGAGTTCTGGTCAAGCGGTGCATAACTCTGGGCCTCACAAAAGGCTCCCTGCTCAGAGCATCCGCCACCACATTCTTGGGACCGGGAATATACAAAATATCAAAATCATACGGTGCTAGCTTAGCCACCCAACGCTGCTCGCATGCATCCAGTTTCGGCTTCGTCAAAATATACTTAAGTGGGTTATTATCAGTCCACACTGTGAACCTGTGACCCCGTAGCCAGTGACTAAATTTATCACAAATAGCCCACCTCATAGCGAAGAACTCGAGCCGATGAGCAGGATATTTAGACTGGGCATGATTCAACGACTTGCTTGCAAAAGCAATGGGCCGAGCTTTGTCTAGACCAGGCTGCACCTGGGACAGTACAGCCCCAAGACCACTAGTGGACGCATCAACAGACAGCAGAAAAGGCTTAGTGAAATCTGGATGGGCTAAAGGCACACTATTCACCAGTGCAGACTTAAGGGCCTGAAACGCCTCTGAACACTCAGGGGACCAGTCCTGAGGGCAGAGCTTTCTCCTTTGCACGGGCCTACTCACCCCCTTATTCCTACGTGGCCTTTTAGACCCACCTGTAAGTACAAACAGTGGCCTTGCCAGTACAGAACAGTTCTCAATGAAATGCTGGTAGTAAACCACCATACCAAGAAAGGAGCGGATCTTACTCGCCGACGGTGTGGCACCATCAGCCTCCATCAAATCTGACTGCGAGACATTCACAATAGCCTCAACCTTGTCTGGATCACTAGCAACACCCTCCTGAGAAACTATATGACCTAGAAATTTCACAGACCTCCTAAGAAATTTACACTTTGCAGGCGACAACTTTAGGTTGTGTTCCTTCAACCGCTCAAAAATCATGCGTAATCGCTGCAAACTCTCGTCTTCAGATCTCCCGAAACATAACAGATCATCCAAATAACAGAGAAGGCTTAAGAAATTTTGATCCCCAAATATGGAGAGCATCATTCTCATGAAGGAGGCGGGGCTATTACACAAACCCTGCGGGAGCCTGTTATATTCATGCAATCCTAATGGAGATGAAAAGGCGGTATACTTCTTATCATCCTCATGCAAAGGCATGTTGTAATAACCTGAGGTTAAATCCATAGTGGAAAAGAACACATTACCACCTAGAGCAGCAAGGACATCCGCTTGGTGAGGAAGTGGGTGAGCATCCTTAACCGTGCGCGCGTTAAGCCACCTAAAGTCAGTGCATAATCGCAGGTCCCCGTTCTTCTTCCACACCAGCACTAATGGAGAAGCGTACTCACTACTAGATTTTCTAATTATCTCTTTTTCCTCCATTTCATCCAAAGTCTCTTTCAACTTCTGATAATGTGCTGGGGACAGCCTGCGATATGGCAACCTGAAAGGACGGTCATCTGTTAACCTGATCCTATGGCAAAACTCACGTGCCTCACCACAGTCAAGCTTATGCCGAGAAAAGATAGACTCGTATTCCTTTATCAGATCAACTAACCTGTCCTTCCCACAAGGAGAGGCCTGACAATCGTCAATGGGTATAGACCCCAGTC
This sequence comes from Clupea harengus, assembly GCF_900700415.2. Taxonomy (NCBI): domain Eukaryota; kingdom Metazoa; phylum Chordata; class Actinopteri; order Clupeiformes; family Clupeidae; genus Clupea; species Clupea harengus. Next base: position 7,590,160 of record NC_045169.1, read on the forward strand.
CAAGGCCCTGCAATGTGCTATCAACATTCCCAACCACGCCACCAGAGTCACTGTTAACAGACAAACTGCCATGAGAACTGCCTGACCTCACCGTAGCTACATTCTGTGACACCAAGTCATGATCAAAATCCTCCAGGGCAATGCACGGGTACACATCTGCTACCTTTGCGTTCCGGCGCAAGGTTACTGCGTCGGGCGTGGGATTAACAATCTTAACCGGAAGCCACCCATCTCCCCACATAGGAGAGACAATACGTCCAACAAGCATCTGTCTATTTATGCAGCGCGTAGTGCTGGGCTCCACAACAACCGTGCTGCCAACAGAGATACGTGTTTTCGGCGGCAACCTGCCCCACACCAGATGCTCAGTCATAGGTTGGAGTGTGACTGCACTCTTCAGCCTCAGTGTACCCACTTTATCTGGAATGGACTCACCTCTCCATCTCTCCAAATTCGATAAAAGGCGTAAAAACTGGCTGCTATCACCCTGACCTGCTACATCAGGCTGACTCACAACCCGCCAGAAAGCATCACTGGACTTAAATTGCCTGATAAGAGGCTTCAACACATTAGTGCCAACAATCAACGGGTCCACCTGTCCCTTGATAATCAACACAGGAACTTCAAATTTGAATCCATACATCTCAATAACCATGTCAAGCACACCAAGAGGACTAGTCTGTTTACCCCCGCAACCAACCAAGACAATATCCACAGGAGTTGGAGACTCACCCAGCAACACACCTGCTTCCCTCAGACGTGGCACAACGTCTGCACTAAGCGTGGTCGCCATTGACCCAGTATCCAACATCCCCTGTACTTCAACCTTGCCCTGCACTAAAACCGATGCATAAAACAAACTGTCACTCTGTGTCACTCTCATGGTGTTCTGCATGACTACTCTGCTTGACTTTGGCAAGGTTTCACACAAATACGAATACACAGACTCAATGTCATCATTCAAACCGGAGGGTAAACTAAGATGCCTGCCACTGTCCTCCCCCGAATGGAGGCTCACTAGTTTCCCTGAAACGGCTTCAGCGTCTGTGCTGGCTCCACCGCCACAGGCACAACAGCCCGACTCCTACCTAAAGACCTACCCTGACATTGAAGTCGTGTGTGGCCAGGGCTAAAACACAGAAAGCACAAATTATGCAATCTACAATGTGACTGAGTAGAGTGGTCGGAACTCTGACACACTCCGCATCTGAAGTTGCGCGTCACACTTTGCCTAGGCTGGCCAGCAACTTGCGCATTACACACAACCATCTTTTCTAACACGTCAAGCAACCTGTCAATTTTGGTACCCTCCGCAGCTGCACTACCTAGCTTGCCCACCCCCACTGTAGACTCACCAGTCGGCACACTGCTGACCACCGCCCCACTTACCGGTGTGGCTGTCAAAGTGGTGTGCTGAGATACATGGCCCACCTTTCCCGCACGGCTCCTCAAAAACTCATCCAACTGTGATTGGACTTCACAGGCCGTCCACATAGTCTGTGGCTTACTCAGGAACATTAGGGACAAGTCTTTTTCAGGGCAATGCCTAATAAACATGGCCGCAACCTCTACAGTTTGCGGCTGCAATGCCTTACTGCCTTTTCCCATAGACTGTTCAACTACCTCAGCTGCCTTGTTCAGCCTGATCCAATAGTCCAAAGGCTGTTCACTGGGATACGGCAAGGTGGCATAAAAATCAGCCAGCGGCATACCTGAACGCACCACCGAATCAAAGTGTTGCCGGAGCACCCCGAACACAGCCTCCACATCCCCAGAGTCAAACACATGACTATTGCTGCGCAGCCAAATGCGGACTACATCTCTGGCCCTGCCCACCAGTCTGCCCACCAACTCATCCACACATTCCCGCCCGGTGTAGCCACTTCTACCTAAGTATGCCCTCATTAAACCCTCCCATTCAGACAGAGAGAACTTATCACTGTTATCACCTCTGAAGAACGGAGGCTCCTTCTTCTGAGATTTAAGGACCAGATTCAATTGTGAGCCATCAATAAAGGAACCACCCCCCGGTGAATGGCCAGTAGATAGAGATGGAGAACCAGAATGCATGGTATGCAAAATATTTGCACTGACTGCCTGACTAATGTTAAAACTGATATCCCTAACTTGTTCACTGGTCAGCACCGTAGGGGTGTCAGACCTAGTGGATGCTTGTGGCGGTAACTCTTGGCGCACAGGTGTAGAAAATGAAATCCTATTCCTAACAGTGTCGTCACCCATCAACCCAGGACTACCTGAAGGGCTAAATGTCGGAAGACCCCTCCCCCTCCCAACACTAAAGTAGTAACAACCAGTAGGCTCCATAATAAGTACACGTTAATAGAAAGAGAAAACAAAATTGAGAAAGAAAAAATATATATATATATATATATAATATACCAAAATGATATAAAACACAGTGTTACGATTCAAACATATGAATTGTTCATTTGCACCGCCTCACTAACAGAGACCACAGATGCATTCACCCTTGCAATGCACTCAGTAACAGTTCAAAAGATACACGGTGATGCATGCAAGTGCATCAAGCGTGAGGCACGCTATAAAAGCAGCAACGTCAGTGGCAGCGCACGTCGGCGTCGTCGATGGTCTCAGGTCGGCGTTGTCGATGCAGCTAGCCCAGTGTTCGGCACACAGCTGAACAGAGATCCGGGTCGTCACGGCACCACTGTAACGGAGGTTATCTTCCCCTCGCTGTTTCACTCTGCGTTGTGTTTGTTTAAGAAGGACACAGCCACCGACCTGATGTTCACACGTTTATTGCTGCTTCCTGATACATGCAAATGACGAACATAAAATCCGTTGGACAGAGTTAGCAAGACGCTCAGCTCCTCTGTCCCATACATTCGAAGAAAGAGCTAACACGTGCACAAAACACACAAGTGCAAAACGTGACCCACCTGATACATGCAAATGACGAACATAAAATCCGTTGGACAGAGTTAGCAAGACGCTCAGCTCCTGTCAATACAAATCAGGCAAGCCACTTAAAACAATATGCACAAAACAAGCTCACATGTAGGCTAGCTAACTCGCCAGTGTGTGTCTGCAGGACGTGTACCTACCTCTGTCCCATACATTCGAAGAAAGAGACAGAGGAAAGGAAGAACCCAGAGACAACCTCTCAATCACACCCACTTCAAAACATTGTATCCAAATAATACTCGGGAACCAATAATCTGCACCTTGACCGTGCTAGAGAATTAACCCATGAAGGGAGGGAAATTCAGGGAAGCACATTAAACCCTGTTACATATACACTGATCAACTGAGGTGGTCTGTCTGTCACACTCACAGATTACAAATTAAGTAAGACTAGAGCACCCCATTCCACTAACGACTCACGCCTTTTTTTTAATGCGTTTATTTGAAAAGGGACAGTGTACATTGATAAACTATTCCATAAAAATGTAAATGCACCGGAATTAGCTAGGTTAGCTTAGTTAGCATGTTTTTATTGACACCATTTATGCCATTAAGACATGCAAGACAGAAGTATGTCAGAACATAAATTACATTTATCAGCTGGTGTACAACAGCCCACAGAATAAACAACATACAATCACCATTCACAACCCCCACCTACCCCCCCCCCCCCCCCCCCCCCCCCCCCCCGCGGTCTCACAAGAAAAGAAAAAAAAGAGGTAAAAAAATATACATATTGATAGAAAACAAATCTATCTAGTTCCTGTGCTGTTGAGGTCAGCATGTCAGAGATTTGGGCTGCTGTAGCTCTCCACAGTTCAACAGTTTTGCGTTTTGCTTTGTTAACCCTTGCTGTGGAGAGCTCGAGCATCACTATATCCAGAAAGTATGATAACCACCGCCACATAACGAGAGAGTGAGGAGGGAGCCATCGCTAGGCTATCATTTTCTTAGTTGCTGTTGAGCCAGCTAGCCATATCTTCCTCTGTTTTTCAGTCAAGTTCAACCTAGAATCATCATTAAGTAACAAGACGACAGGGTCAAGAGGGATTGGACATCCTATCATGCCAGCTATTATTGATGACGTTTTATGCTAAAAAGCGTGTACCTCTTCGCAGTGGTGGAGGAAGTACTGAAGTTTAGTACTTAAGTAAAAGTACAAGTACCCAGGAAGATAAAAGTAAAAGTACTACCTCAACAATCCTACTTAAGTAAAAGTAAAAAGTACTTACTTTTAAATTTACTTTAAGTATTAAAAGTAAAAGTACTCACGCAATGGGTTGTCTCTCAATGTCTAGGCTGTGCCATTTTGATAAAGAAAAAGCTACTGGTAATAAATGCCTCTACAGATGTCACTACTAGTAATAATTATAAGCAACAACATTTGTTAATTGGAAAGGTTGGTGTACTTATTGTGCCTAGCATCTGTAATACTGTTCACACTATATCTTACAATTCTGCGGATGACAAGTTATCTACCAGGGATTGTTAATACCATTAAGCCAAACCAATAAAGACACCATGTGATATCTTTAAATATTTTATTTAATTGTAAACGTGTAAAAAAGGGAAACATGGAACATGAAAAACAAATGTGATTGTAAAACTGGACAGAACAAGGCACGCTAGCTTGACATAACTAACCTACCAGCTTTATCTTACCACTACGTTTAAAAATATAATGAAGGTCCAATCATGTTTTTTTGATGCTATTGCTGTATGTCAACATGCATTTCGCTAGATAACATTATAATATCATGTCAGTAAACGAATTAAATACATATATCAATATTCAAAAGTCAGGGACATTAACTTAGCATAGCAATCACTCTGCTTACCTTGATATGCTACTTTAAATTTGAGGGCGAATTATTGAAGGCTAGCAACTCCTTTTTTTGAGGGAGACAGGAAACGCATTGAAACCTCCAGGAGTCATTCTTGGGGCCTTTGAACTCGAACATATCTTTTAAATAGGGCCAAGGGTGGCTCATATCAGAGGGCTCAGTTCAGGCCGACTCTGGATCCATGTTGAATAGGCAGTAGTCAGGCTGAATGTTCAACTATAACAGGCAAAGCTACCGCTAGTGCTGCTGCCAAACGCGCACTCTGATATCATTGGAGTTGATAGAGCCACCTGATTGGTTTAAACTTCCAAAACAGCAACACAATCCATAGTTTTGTGTAGGCAACATTTTGGAGAAACTATGTTCATAAAATGTAACGAGGAACAGCACATATTGTAGAAATGTAGCGGAGTAAAAGTATAGATAATAGCTAAAAAATGTAATGGAGTAAAAGTAAAAAGTATGCACTATTATTTTTACTTAAGTAAAGTACAGATACGTAAAAATGTAAAAGTAACGAAGTAAAAATACTTCGTTACATTCCACCACTGCCTCTTCGCACTCCCACACCATGTGTAGGAAAGTCCCAGTTTGTTCAGGTTGACAAAAGGTACAATAAGGATTGGGAATGGCGTTGGCTCTAAATCTGTGGTTTTAAGACAAAGCTTTACCATTGTGTTTCTGTTTGGAAATGTAAAAAAAACTAGGTTTTGAGTGCACAAGGGAAACTTTATGAGTAGTCACTCACTAATGTTATGGTGTATGTGGATTTCATTTTGGAGTTGTTTTTGTGGTGAAGTGAAGAGAGACCTTTTTGCTGGAAAACTGGTTGTTAATTCTCATCCTGAGGGGGAGGATTTTCTCCCATTTCACTGTCATCTTCCCTCTGTTTGTCATAGCATACCTTCCATGAGGGACAACAGACCTTGCACAACCCATACATTCCAAGTATCACTATGCACGCCCATGCCAGGTTGGTACAGCAGAATGCAGCCCGATAGAGAATCTTCTCACAATATTCCGGAGAGTGTCTGGACTCGTAGTCGGGTTGAAATGCTCCGTAGACATACACACTACCTGCAACACATGTTAGATGTGGGCATTACACAACAGAAAACAGAAGAGATATAAGGGATGTGACATTACTATGCACATTGTCTTGTGTGGATTATTAACAATAACAGGACATCATGTTTCAGTTTAGACCAGTTTAGACAGTTTAGACCTGGCTTGATTTTGTTACGTACATGTGTTTATTCCAGTTTTGAGCTTTACATTTCATTCCAAATCAACAGGGATACATTCCCCATACTATTTATGATCAGTAATAATCAGTTCACCATGCTTCCTTTTGTCTTTGTATTTAGATTTTCCATGTGTGCTTTAAGGGGACAATTGAAACACTAGCATAGTTATATTACTAACAGATATGAAATAAAAGTGACATATACTTATTTTATGTTATTATTTTGTATTTGTATACCAGAGAAGTACCAAGATATGATGATTCAGTATATTGTGACAAAGAAGAAAAATGTGTATTTGCACCGACTTTCTATTTTTACCTTTAGAAACGTACTTTCTCTTTTGTTTTGGTTTGTCTTCTTCATGTGAGGATTTGTTTATGAAACGATAAATCTGTCAAGTATCTCTCTCTCTCTCTCTCTCTATCTATCTATCTCATTCTTAACTGCAATCAGCCAGCAGAACAGAAAGCTGAAGATCAGAACACTGTCGATCATGCACCATGTAACACTGAGTCATGTTTATTTCTTGTTGTTGATATATAAGAAGTACCTGAATACATCCAAGAAGACCACATATTAGAGGGAAATCTTATTCTGCTTCTCCCTTCTGGTCTCACACATGTTGGCTGAGAGAGCTTAGAGAGCCACCACAGCAATAGCCATAAAAAACTGATTATACAGTACAGTAACAGATGGTTCAATCCTTTTCATGTACACCACTGTGTTCACGTACATTTGCAGATACTTTTTTGGACAGCTTTCTGCATCTGCACCGTCTTTCCATCGCGACCGTTCAGTCTCACATCTCTCATTTATTTTTGTTACATGACGTACGCAACACCCAACAACGCAGGCCCCCCGTGTCAGGCAGCACGTACAACAAAACCGACATACAGACCGTTAGCTTTCTAGACAGGGGAAGTGGGTGGTGGGGGTGGGGGGGTTTCAGGACCTCAAATGCAGGTACGAGTCATACAGACCATGCATTTGCAGGTTGCATTAGTCTGACTGTACACAACATGTTGCCTGTGGTCTGTGTGCACATGTGTTTGTGTGTGTGTGAGAGATAGAGAGAGAGAGAGAGAAAGAGATGTATATATATATAATGTAAATTACTGAAAATAAATGAATGGATGAATCTCTGCATGAAGTGAATCCTCTTATTCTTTGGGCATGACGTTTATGAAAAATGTCAGTGATATTATTGTTGTCAGTTAAATCCAATGGAAAGTGCTTTATTTATGTAAATGAATTAAATACTGGGAACATTGTAAATAAACCTAAAATCAAAAGTTTCCTCTGTAAACAATGTAAACAACCACCACCTATATGGAGATTCCTTCTGTCATGTGGGCGCATCTCGCAAAAAAAATGTATATTCTGGAAAAGTATATTTTGTTCTGTAATTTAATTCATAAAGTGACACCTTCATATATTCTAAAATCATTATACATAAAGTGGCATGTTTCAAGCCTTTTTTGTTTTAATCTTGACGATTAAAACAAAAAAGGCAGTAATTTGTGCAAAAGGAGCCCCAACCAAGTATTGAGTGCATAAATGAACATACTTTTTGGTGTTTTGTGTTAACTAGCTGATTAGAGCTCTTCTCAGGTCGACATTTCTGTATTTTAAATTCTTTATTGTAATATTTTGAGATACTGGATTGTTGATTTCCATGAGCTGTAAGCCATAATCATCAAGATTAAAACAAAAAGGATTGAAACAGGCGTTTAAATTATCAAATCTTTTCAGTTGATTCGGATGGGCAGCTGAAGGAATCTGACGTCCTACAAACTATTAAAAAATGGATACGTTCATGACTCGCACACCACTATCGCTGAGAAAATTATATATTTTTATTTTATGTTATTATTATAATTTTTTACTATTATTATTATTTTTCAATTACTTACACCAGAGAAGTACCAGATATGATGATTCGATATGATGATTCAGTATATTGTGACAAAGAAGAAAACAGTGTATTTGCCTTAACATCACAGTGTCTAAACTGTCACAGACTTTCTGTTTTTACCTTTATAAACTTACTTTCTCTTTTGTTTTGGTTTGTCTTCTGCATGGGAAGATTTTTTTATGAAACCATTAATCTCTTTTAAGTATCTCTCTTTACATCTCATTCCTCTCCTCATCCTTACCTGCAATCAGCCAGCAGAAGAGAAAGACGAGGATCGGAATACTGGCGATGATGCACAATGTACCATGGCCACACAACGCAAATAGCTGTAAGACCAGGAAGAATGCAGATCCCACAATTACATAGATGGGGACCATGGGCTCCTTGGGACAGTTGTGCAGGTGGATCAACCCTTTTCAGGGACAGGAAAATAGATATAAGTACAATTTCTAATTGAATATACTTATTCATGAGCACACTGTTATGCTACAAATTGTTTAATCTTAGTGGTTGCCGATGAATTTAAAAAACACAGGGGGTTGAGTTTGTGAAATACACACAAAGACAAAGATTCATGTACCTACCCAACGTTATGAGAAGGAAGGGAACGAGGCTCCCTATGATCTGACATCTCTCTGTGGAGGAACAGAGGGTACGTAAGGCAGAGAAGACATTTCTGTGCTATATGGCAACTTCTAAGACATGAACATACTTTGACCAATCGCTGTATGGAGCCAGATCACACACCACAGATCAGGGTCGTCCATATTGCTGAATCAGAAGAAGAAGTAATGAATGACTTGGACAGTATTTGTGTCAAAATCTCACATGTTGTCTCTTTTTCCAACTCTATTGCATCTCTGTCTTTCACACACTCTCTTTAGAACCTCTCCCTTTCTGTTTCTTAAGTTTGCCTCTGGATACATCCTCTGTGGAACCAGCTCTATGTATTAAGCACAAGCTATGTTGTTTTTTTCTTATTATTTAGGTTATGAGAGGCAGAAGCACCACATTGTTCTAAAACCAGCTAAACTACTCACGGTCTACTTGCAGCGGTGTTGAGAAGTGTCTGATTGTTCAGAGTGATACGCTACATAGAAACTTTTACTTTCATTTTCTATTATCATCCACAATGACACTGGCTGTGACAAAACACTGCATCAAATAGGCTTACCCAATCTTACGGTGATATATATCTGATGATTGAAATGATTGAAATAAATATACACCAATTGACTGAGGTGGTCACGACACGGTAAATGGAAGTCAGCTGGTACATGAAGCTTAAAGGTGGTGTGAAATCATGTTTGTGTTCCCTCCCATTAAGACACATCCAATAAGCCATAATATACTAATTATACTGTAATAGTAGGCATAACTAGCGTTCGAAGAAGATGATAACATGTCTTTGGCAATGTTGTGTGCAAACAATACATTGGACTTGGATGCATACATTTACCAAATTAACTGTGTTAGCATAAGTTGCTTTTAATGAGCATGGGGTGGCTAGTAGGTAAAAGACAAACAGATTGGACTAATTAGCCTAACAAGCAGTTTCATCTTTATGTGTATGGATACTTTACATCACGAAATGGGATTGCAAGAGCACCCTACATTTTAACAGCCCTACATGAAAACCTTGACCTTGACCTAGAAGACACAGGCCTCACCACTCAATTGGAGTCTGGAATTTTTCAGTCTCTAGGCACATTTCCTCCCACAGTAAGAAAAAAAGAGGAGAAGATTGCATTAGTCTCTTTCAATTTGTATCCCAGGAACAACTGCTACAGTGACAGGGGCGTAACTATAGGGGGTGCAGCAGGTGCGGCAGCACCTGGACCTGTGGGTCTAGGGGGCCCATAGTCGGGGCCCATAGATCATTTATGTCAATCTAAATAGTCTGAATAGCCAAGTCGCATTGCCAAAAATACTGATTACAAAAAATTACACTGACAAGTGCTATAGGCGGAATATGTGCGCGGGGGGAAGGGGCGTGGCGGCGGCAGCGGCAGCGGCAGCGGCAGCGGCAGCGGTTACAAACATGAAAAAAGGGTACAGGACTGTCAAATGTTTGGGAACCACTGCCTCACCACTGACCAGGGTCCTTCATAATAGCCTGCACCTGGGCCCGTCGTAACTATGTTACGCCACTGTACAGTGAGTTTGGTTTTTATAATAGCAAAGCATCATTTTATGTTCAGTCTGTTGTGGTACAATTGATGCTACTGGAAGTGAAAAGTGTCAAGTTATTATTATTAACACGTTATTAAAACATTATTAACGCGTCAATAAATTCCTTGAAAATATACAGTATTTACATGGGCAGAAACACAGTACCCTTTATACAACTGTAGCATTTGAACTCCTTCCCCCAGATAGCCTCCTTCCTGCTCCTCCTTCCTGCCATTACCTATAGGGTGTGGTCCTATCCCCACTCCTCTGTGTTATCCTACCTACATGAATGGTATAAATGCCAACACCTTCTTACTGTCAGGTAGACCATTCTCTGAGCAACACGCTGAAATCAACTCCAAAAATCCTGACTTCCGGGCCATTTTTCAATTTTGGCATGCTCATTATATTCTAACAACCTTACACGGTCTCTGTATTTGTACTGCCATTCCTACGGTCCTGTCTTTAACTCTGACCTTGGTATTAGCATTTGAATGGCTATTGTCAACATGTTGAATCCACTACACTTGGAAGGACAACCTCCAATAAACTGTACTTGTGTCTTTTCCAATAAACCAGGATGTCTGTGTTTCTGTGTGTCTGTGTGTCTGTGTGTCTGTGTAAAATCACTGTGAAATCTAAGTTCACAGTGTTAAGAAGTTTCTGTAAGCTTTGCTGAAGTGGTCCTTTGGAATAAATTACCGCTATTCAATCCAAATTGTAGGTCAAATTAAAAAACTTTATTAAGAAATTTTTACTCCACTTAAGCAATGGTTTTATTGAGATAAATGGCTAAAAACATATTCAAATTTAAACAAAACTCAACATAAACTTGGCCTATGTTCAGTACCGAAAGTTAATGCAGTGGGACCTGATATCAACACCGTAGCAATAGGAATATCTAGTGCTTTACTCTGGCCAGCAGAGAAAATATACGTCAAAACACTAACACGTCTTTCTTTTGTTACAGTGTCCATATCCGCATACTGAGGCAGATATACAGCGTAAATACTGTATGAAACACTGTTACTGTCAAATGAATTACTTGGTGTTTGGATACATCCACTTTGGTAACTTAATGTGGTCACAATGGATTGTTGCCGTGGCAGTGTAATTGGTACAACAAAGAGCAGCTGTGGAATCACAGGTCCGTCAGACAGTAGCTGGAGGAGGTCTCCACATAGTTTTTCTGTTCTGAAATGTTCAAAAATACTAAGTTTTGCCTGCACTAGGGAAACTTTATGATGAAGTAAATTCTAATCTTGAGGGGGAGGATTCTCCCCCATTTCACTGTAACCCCTGTTTTTGTCACAGGATATAGTGCATAAGAGAAAGCACAACCCATACATTCCAAGTATCACTATGCACACCCATGCCAGGTTGGTACACCAGAATGCAGCCTGATAGAGAATCTTCTCACAATATTCCAGAGAGTGTATGGACTCAAAGTCGGGTTGAAATGCTCCGTAGACGAACACACTACCTGCAACACGTCAGATGTGGGCATTACACAACAGAAAACATAAATATATAAGGGATGTGACATTACTATGCACATTGTCTTGTGTGGATTATTAACAATAGTTTATACAATAACGATACAATAGTTATTTACAACAATTTACAATAATTATACAATAGTTATTTACAACAATTTACAATGTTTGAGTCATATTGTGACAAAGAATAAAAATGTGTATTTTCCTTAACATCACACTGTCTCAACTGTCACAGACTTTCTGTTTTTACCTTTATAAACTTACTTTCTCTTTTGTTTTGGTTTTTCTTAATCATGGGAAGATTTTTTTAAGGAACGATTAATCTCTATTAAGTATCTCTATATATCTCATTCCTCTCCTCACCCTTACCTGCAATCAGCCAGCAGAAGAGAAAGACGAGGATCGAAATACTGGCTTCGAAGCACAATGTACCATGCCCACACAACACAAATAGCGTTAAGACCAGGAAGAATGCAGATCCCACAATTACATAGATGGGGACCATGGGCTCCTTGGGACAGTTGTGCAGGTGGATCAATCCTTTTCAGGGACAGGAAAAAGGCCATGTCACAAAAAATAAATATAAGTACAATTTCTAATTGAATAACTTATTCATGAGCACACTGTTTTGCAACAAATTTTTTAATCTTATAGTGGTTGATGCTAAATAAAAAAAAAACACAGGGGGTTGAGTTTGTGAAATACACACAGACAAAGATTGTGCAGATGCATCGACCCTTTTCAGGGACAGGAAAAATGTCAAGTCAGAAAAACAAAATATTCAATTAATTTCAAAGTATAATTTCAAACTGAATAACTTATTCATGAGCACTGTTTTGCTACGAATGGTTTAATCTTATAGTGGTTGATGCTGCATTGCAAAAATGCAGGGGGTTGATTTTGTGAAATACACACAAAGAAAAAGACTCATGTACCTACCCAACGTTAAGAGAAGCAAGGGAGCGAGGGCAACTATGATCTGACATCTCTCTGTCGTGGAACAGAGGGTACGTAAGGCAGAGAAGACATTTCTGTGCTTTATAGCAACTTCTAAGACATGAACATACCTGGACCAATCATTATGAGGAGCTGGTTCACAAAGCACAGATCAGGGTTGGTCATATGGCTGAATCAGAAGAAGAAGAAGAAGAAGAAGAAGAAATGAATGACAAAGTCTGACCCTCTATCTCTCCTCTATTTTCCACTCGTCTCCCACTCTTTACTGTTATCTCACACGTTGACTCTTTTTCCAACTCTATTGCATCTCTGTCTTTCACACACTCTTGTCTCTTTAGAACCTCTCCCTTTCTGTCTCTTAACTAACCTCTGGATACATCCTCTGTGGAACCAGCTCTACGTATTAAGCACAAGCTCATTTTTAGGTTATGAGAGCACTACATTGTTCTGAAACTAGTGAAACTCTACTCACTGTCAACTGGCAGCTGTGTTGAGTAGTGTCTGATTGCTCAGAGTGATACACGCCATACAACTCTTGCTTTTATATACCACGACGACACCGGCTGTGGCAGATCACTGCCTCAGATAGGCTTACGGTTTCCTGCTTTACTATTATCATGTGACATGGAAGACAGGCGGTGGTATAATGCTAATGTTTCTATAGATTCATGTTCCCTTGGCGGAGCTCTGATTAAATCACTGATGATTGAAATAAATATACACTGATCAACTGAGGTGGTCTGTGTCACACTCACAGATTACAAATTGTAAGACTAGAGCCCCCCATTCCACTAACTACTCACGCCTGGCCAACAACTTGAATTAGTTTTACTGTTGCTTTGAAAGACAATAGGACAGTCCTGACACCATCTCCTGTGACACCACCAATCAGCTCCAGCCCATCCGCTTCACCTCCCCCACCAAAGCAGGGGCCTGTGACTCTCCTCAGCTCCCCATCCTGGAGCGGGAAGTCAACAGACTCTTTAGGAGACAGAATCCCCGCAAAGCAGCCGGGCCAGACCGTCACTCCATCCATCCTGAAGCACTGTGCTGATCAGCTGTCTCCAGTGTTCAGTCATTTTTAACACCTCACTGGAGACATGCCACTTACCAGCCTGCTTCAAAACCTCCATCATCCCAGTTCCCAAAAAAAACAAGGCCCACAGGACTTAATGACTACAGACCCGTCGCCCTGACCTCTGTGGAGATTAAGTCTTTTAAGCGCATTGTGCTGTGCCATCTCAAAGCCATTACTAACCCTCTCCTGGACCCCCTGCAGTTTGCATACAGAGCCAACAGGTCTGTAGACGATGCAGTAAACATGGCCCTTCACTTCATCCTCCAGCACCTTGACTCCTCAGGAACCTATGCCCGGATCCTGTTTGTGGACTTCAGCTCTGCCTTCAACATCATCCCGGCTCTGCTACAGGACATGCTATCCCAGCTGAGTGTGCCTGACTCCACCTGCAGGTGGATCACAGACTTCCTGTCTGACAGGAGGCAGCACGTGAGGCTGGGAAAACATGTCTGACTCCCGGACCATCAACACTGGTTCCCCTCAAGGCTGCGTTCTTTCCCCTCTACTCTTCTCCCTGTACACCAACAGCTGCACCTCCAGTCACCAGTCCGTCAAGCTCCTTAAATTTGCGGCTCATCTCTGGTGGGGATGAGTCCGTCTACAGGTGGGAGATTGATCATCTGGTAACCTGGTGTGGACAGAACAACCTGGAGCTCAACGCTCTGAAAACAGTGGCGGTGGTTGTAGATTTCAGAAAGAACCCAGCCCCACCCACCCTCATCACCCTGAGAGACCCCCCAGTCGACACTGTGGACATCAGCTCCCTCACCAAAAAGGCACAACAGAGGATGTACTTCCTGCGGCAGCTGAAGAAGTTCAACCTGCCAAAGACAATGATGGTGTACTTCTACACCTCCATCCTCACCTCCTCCATCACCATCTGGTACGCTGCTGCCACTGCCAAAGAAAAAGGCAGACTGCAGCATGTCATGAAGCGTGCTGAAAAGGTGATTTGTCAGGGTTCTCAGGAAAGGACCCAATCGCAGACCAGATGCAGTAGAGTTCAGGGTTTAATTTCAAAAAAGGTAAAGCACAGAAGATCGAAAGGCAAAAACTCAGACTCAGAATTAAAAAAAAAACACAGGTACACAGAAGATTCCAACCTAGGAATCCAAACACACAGGGACACAGAAGATTCCAACCTAGGAATCCAAATATCAGAAGCACAAAAACAGCAGCTTAACTCACAGGACTTAGACTGATGAACCAACAGGGGACAAAGGAAAGACTGAACTTAAATAGCAAAAAAGGGGAAACAGATAGTAGGACACATGTGAACTAAACAAGGAGAATTAACAAGACACAGGACAAACCAATCAGGCAAACAAACAGGGTGATTAACAAAGCAGGTGTGGTAAAAGGTGACGGAAAAAACCAGGACGTGGCAGAAGGCAGGTGGGGGCGGAGCTCAAGATGACAACAAAGAATCACATGGTGTAAACAAACAAACAGTGGAAAGCACATGTGCAACAGCAGCGACAAGGAAACACAAAACAAAGACAGAGCAGGATCCGGACAGTGATTGGCTCCAGGACCCTGAGGCGTGCAGTGAAGATTGTGGCCGACCCCTCACACCCTGGACACAAACTCTTTGTGACACTCCTCTCCGGGACCAAAGCCTCACGCCACCAGGGGTACGTTCGTCGTAGGATTGAAGCTAAGTTAATCAATTGGCCTTTTAGCCCGTTAAGATTAGCGAGCTGATTGAGAACAGCAAATATCGGTTCGTTAACGGCTGATCCGCATCTTAATCATGTGGTTAATTTCAACCAGGCTAAAGTTATCATGGCATTTGCGCGTGCACGTCCTACTTCAAAAGGCAGGAAAGGTCAATCACCAAAACCATGATTTTCTAACGGTATAATGGTTCTAAACTCAAAGAAAAGGGCTCTTTTTTTCTCCGCTGGCGAGTAGGAGATGAACATGAACGCTTATGAAGAATACAAGACCATAATCATGGCAAAATTCAACACCACCACCGCTGTGAGAGCAAGGTGTGTTGGGATGTTTATATAGTGATAGCTATGTATGATTACCTATAGGCAAGTGTCCACTGGCGCTACTTGGAGCAGGACCGCTCGGGTCTCGTCGGCCAATCCTTGCCTTTCAAATCCATTCTCAGTAATCCAATCCAGCCGCGGAACGAGAATGGACCTGCGCCAATCGCGGCACTTCTCTCCATAGTCGAGAACTTGGCTTGAACTTGTGTGACGTTACGTTGCCAAGTTACGCAGACGCAAGCTCCTCAAGATTGCTGAAGCTACGACAACTCGTCAAAGTAAGTAAGTAACCACGACTTGTTTTTATTTTTCTCTTAGACGGACACACGTTTCATTTCCATATTGTGTTGATTGACAAGCCTAACTAACGTTAACGCTTTCACTGAAGATAACGGTTACATTATGAACTAGGTTATGCTAAGTCTTATAACTACAACATTGCTATGAATGGAAACAGCCATGTTTAACTACTATAATGTTACTCTGAGCTGAAACAGCCAAACGGCCGAGTATTGGCAGTGATTAAAGTAGTTGTTGAAAGCTTGTATCAGTTAGCTAACCATCTAGTTAGCTTGCTATCTGTATATGACGCCTGACCAGCGGTGTTAAGCGTCGTTTCTCGTATATCATACAACTACTGTAACTGATCATGCATAATATGATTGCTATTGATAACGATAACGGTACAGGAGTGTATGTTTATGTGCTGCAGTGTCTCAGTGTATTGTTCAAAGCATGCTCATATTCAGTGTTTACTTGTTGACTACTGTACCTATTTGCTTATTGTACCTGTTGTATGGTTCTAGTTAGTTAGCTAATAACATTGATTTAAATTATAAGCAGGTATTATAAATGTGTGCTGTGTATTTAATCTACATACACTTACTGCTGTAGGAAAAAAAAGTGCGTAATATTAAACATCACTATTATCTAATTTCAGATCACAAAGGAGCTGACTGGCTGTGGCAGGGGGACAGCTCTTTGGGTGACCTCCATTGGCAACGAGGTTGGTTAGATCCTGACCAGTGTCGTGACAGTGCAGGAGGGGCTGGGACTGGACAGGATGGAGTGATGGAGCGGTACCACCAAGCAGCTGTTCCACCCCCAGTCCTGCTATACGTGGACTGTGGCCGCTGCGTGAGTGAGGGGGCGAGTAAGCTGCAGACCAGGTACACCTGGCACTTCATGAGGAGGCTGGCTGTCGGCAGCACCACCACCGATGCTCTACCACACCTTCATGGGCTGCCTGTCTGCATGCCCCTTTGAGTGGGATGCAGGGGACCTCGCTCTGTTGCGGCAGATGACGAGGGAGCAGCTCAGGCAGGAAGGGGTGCTAGCCCTTACTGATCTTCTGGTGGACAGGAGAATAAGTAAGAGGGAGTTGAGCCAGTACTGCTGCAGGAGGACATGCGGCGTGGAGGCCGCCATCAGCCTTATTGAGCGGCTGCTGCAGGAACTGGTGGGTGGGGGACCTGACTGCTGCTGCCTCCATGCTGCACACAGGTGTCCCAGCCTCTCCTGATGAGTCAGGGTTATGTAAATTCATACTTGTGTGTAAAGAAGTAAAATCACTGTATCTGCTTTTTGTCCCACATCTGTTTACTAAATTTGTCACCCATCAGTTTTTATGTTTTTTTTCTTTCTCAGGCTGTGGATGACTCTGGGGTGCCAGGCATGGACCGAGTTGACAGCATGGCAGAGTATCTGGTGGAGCTGAGGCACCAGCTCTCTCTGGCCCTCACCAACCAGCAGGTCAGGAACATTTATTGTCTTACTACTTTCCCTCTGTGCCCTGTCATACATATTCACACTCATGTTTTTGTCTTTTCTCACGGGCTGTTGTGTTCTCTCTCTCTGTCCAGATGGGATCTCATCCTGAATGACTACAGGAGGATCAGGCGGCACATTCTAGACAATGGGGCTGTTATGCAGCAGACCACCCTGCAGCTGGTAGACGTGAGCCACACCACCCAACCTAGTACAGTGGCACAACAAGAGGGTGTAGAGGCAGGGCAACGTGGTGGTGCAAGGACTGGACTTGCCAAGCCACTGGTCTGTGGCGACTGACCCTCTCCTCCCTGCTAATGTGTGCCCACCATCTGCACCCCCCCCCCCCCAACCAGGCCCAGTTCACAAGTACCCCCGGGCTGGCAGCACCGCGGGCCAGGCACAGGTGAAGAGGAAGGTATCGTCCGCCGTCGCACCGGCGGCTGTGAACTCGTGCCCCCAGCGAGAACTCTTCCCTGCTCCACCCTCGGCCCTCAGCTGTTCATGCTGGGTCCAGTGACCTCACAGGGGCCTGTGCTGGGTGCTGCTCCACAGGCTCTGGGTGCCAGCCTCTCCTCTGCCGTTCCTGCTCCAGTCCGAAAACGGACCTGCAGTGTTCTGCGCAACACGTGCAAGAAATGCGGGCAGTTCAGGACAGCGGAGACTGGACACAGCCAGTACAAGGGCATTATATACTGCCCCTCTGTAGAGGCTGTACCCAAGGAGCAGTGGTTGGAGGATATAAAAAAATGCATGAAAAATAAATTGATAAATTGTCCCCCCCTCCCAGAGGCATGGACACTGGCTTAGTGCCCCTCAACCCCTTTCCCTCCCAGTTTCACACTTTCTGTACATAGTTCTGTATATGTTTTCTGATATATATTATTATATTGTATATATATATTATGCTATAGTTGTTGTTGTTGTTGAATTTGTTATTGCAAATAAAAGTTTGTTTACAACAAAGATTTATACATTGTTCTTTTGTGAATAGAAGGATGTATTAACTGGAACACAAATATTTTGTGAAACAATTAAAGTACCTCACACATAACTGTACATGAACTTGCATTGAAATATTCAATGTAGATTTATAAATATCTCACTAATATAAGGTAAATTAAAAGTAATATGCAAACAAATTGTGATTTCCAGTAATAAAATTGAACTTTGCAGTAAATAATGCACACCTACATTTCTGCTAACAGTGGGACTCGAACCGGGAACTTTGGGGTCAACTCTTCTCTCATAAATGCATATATGTATTGAAATATTCAATGTAGAATTATCCATATCTCACTAATATAAGGTTAATAAAAGGTAATATGCAACCAAATTGTGATTTCCAATAATGAAAATGAGCTTTGCATGAAATAATGCAAACCTCAATTTCTGCCAACGGTGGGACTCGAACCTGAAACCTCTGCGCTCATAGTAATGTATATAAAAACAGAAGTTTAATGTTTTAAAAATAATTTATGATGTACATCAACATTAAAAAACTTTAGTCATGGAGGATTAGGCCATACAAAATCCCTTCCTTCTTTTTTCTCTCCTTTTCCCTTTTTTCTCTCTTTTTTCCTCTCTTTTCTTCTTCCCCCCTTTTTCCTTTCTTCCCCCCTCATGGTGTGCGAGTGTGCCCCAGCTTTGGCGCAGAGGTTTCCCCTACCGGTTGGAATCTGCATGGTTGCTAGTTCAAATCCCCTCACCTCCTTCATCAATGTAGTTTTACATTTCCTTGGAAGTCGCTTTGAATAAAAGCGTCTGTTAAATGACTAAATGTATTAATAACAAATGCAATAAATTGAAGCAGTGAAAATGAATTGTCTGTATTTCTCTCTATTCTTATCATGAGTCCACCTTAATCATTTTCTACAATAATGATATGCTATGGTGTACTAATAACACTCATATATTTATGAGTGCTTTGTTCTCCGCATCACCGACACTACAAAAATGCACCACTCGCAAAAAAGCGCAAGACAGTCAATGTTCGACTGTGGTGTTTGCAATAAATGACTCGAGAAGGTCTTGTAAATGAATGATTCCTTGTCGGCTGAATCGGTAGCGCTCATACAAGAATAATGGATCTTGGCGATCGCAAAGAACTCTCTCCCTCCGCTAATCTAACTCTAATATCAGTCCTTGGTCAATGGGATCCCTCCTTTTTCCGGGGGTGTGGCAAGCTTATCCAGCTACACTTAAGTTAGCCTGCCCTGGAGCAGGTTAGTGCTAATCGATATGTAACTATGGTGATTTATCAAAAGTTGCTTCCACGAACCAAAAAGAGGGGCGTTTTTTATCTTAGCCTGAAAATTAGCTCGCTAAACCGCTTAGCGAGCTACGACGAATACCCCCAGAGCAGCTTCTTCCCGTCTGCTGTTGGCCTCATCAGCAAGGCCCAGGACCCCCCCCCCCACACGGACTCTTATCCTGCCCCCACTGCCACTACACGCTTCATTAACATAAAGTCTATCTGACTCAATGTGTTACATTAACACATATTATTCTTGGACTATTATATTATCATTGCACATTGCACATACTCTTTTTTTGCACATTCCTGCACAGACTGCATAGCTCTTTCTGTAAATATCTTATATATTTTAGAAATAGTTTTTCCTATGTTTGTAGTACTTACTATGTGTATTATGTTTATTGTGTATGTTTATTGTTTGCACCAATATACCATAGAACATTCCTGGTAGGTGTAAACTTACTTGGCATTAAAAACGTTTCTTATTCCGTTTCTGATCACGACACGGTAAATGGAAGTCAGCTGGTACATAAAGCTTAAAGGTTATGTGAAAACATGTTTGTGTTCCCTCAAGTTCAGACACAGCCAATAAGCCATGATATACTCATTATAATGTAATAGTAGGCAAAACTAGCATTTCAAGAAGGTGGTAACATGTCTTGCATGTGTGCAAACAACATATTGGACTTGGATTCATGCATTTACCAAATTAACTGCATAGGTTGCTTTTAATGAGCATGGGGTGGCTAGTAGGTAAAAGACAAACAGATTGGACTAATTAGCCTAACAAGCAGTTTGATCTTATGGATACTTTACATCACGAAATGGGATTGCAAGAGCACCCTACATTTTAACAGCCCTACATGAAAACCTTGACCTTGACCTAGAAGACACAGGCCTCACCACTCAATTGGAGTCTGGAATTCTTCAGTCTCTAGGCACATTTCCTCCCACAGTCAGAAAAAAAGAGCAGAAGATTGCATTAGTCTCTTTCAGTTTGTATCCCAGGAACCACTGCTACAGTGAGTTTGGTTTTTATAATAGCAAAGCATAATTTTGGGTTCAGTCTGTTGTGATACAATTGATCCTACTGGAAGTGAAAGGTGGTAAGTTATTATTTATAACATTATTAACACGTCAATACATTCCTTGAAAATATACAGTATTTACACATGGGCAGAAACCCAGTACCCTTTATACGACTGTAGCATTTTAACTCAACCCAGATAGCCTCCTTCCTGCTCCCCCTTCCTGCCATTGCGTATAGGGTGTGGTCCTATGCCCACTCCCCGGTGTTCTCCTACCTACATGAATGGTATAAATGCCAACACCTTATTACTGTCAGGGAGACCATTCTCTGAGCAACACGCTGAAATCAACTCCAAAAATCCTGAAAAATCTATTTTTCTACTTTGGCATGCTTATTCGATTCTAACAACATTACATGGTCTCTGTATTTGTGCTGCCATTCCTACTGTCCTGTCTCTAACTCTGGCCTTGTAAGTATTAGCATTTGAATGGCTATTGTCAACATGTTGAATCCACTACACTTGGAAGGACAACCTCCAATAAACTGTACTTGTGTCTTTTCCAATAAACCAGGATGTATGTGTGTGTGTGTGTGTGTGTGTGTGTGTGTGTGTGTGTGTGTGTGTGTGTGTGTGTGTATGTAAAATCACTGTGAAATCTAGGTTCACAGTGTTAAGAAGCTTCTGTAAGCTTTGCTGAAGTGGTCCTTTGGAATAAATTACCGCAATTCAATCAAAATTGTATGTAAAACTCAAAAACTTTATTAAGACATTTTTACTCCACTTAAGCAATGGGTTTATTGAGATAAATGACTCGAGAAGGTCTTGTAAATGAATGATTCCTTGTCGGCTGAATCGGTAGCGCTCATACAAGAATAATGGATCTTGGCGATCGCAAAGAACTCTCTCCCTCCGCTAATCTAACTCTAATATCAGTCCTTGGTCAATGGGATCCCTCCTTTTTCCGGGGGTGTGGCAAGCTTATCCAGCTACACTTAAGTTAGCCTGCCCTGGAGCAGGTTAGTGCTAATCGATATGTAACTATGGTGATTTATCAAAAGTTGCTTCCACGAACCAAAAAGAGGGGCGTTTTTTATCTTAGCCTGAAAATTAGCTCGCTAAACCGCTTAGCGAGCTACGACGAATACCCCCCAGAGCAGCTTCTTCCCGTCTGCTGTTGGCCTCATCAGCAAGGCCCAGGACCCCCCCCCCCACACGGACTCTTATCCTGCCCCCACTGCCACTACACGCTTCATTAACATAAAGTCTATCTGACTCAATGTGTTATATTAACACATATTATTCTTGGACTATTATATTATCATTGCACATTGCACATACTCTTTTTTTGCACATTCCTGCACAGACTGCATAGCTCTTTCTGTAAATATCTTATATATTTTAGAAATAGTTTTTCCTATGTTTGTAGTACTTACTATGTGTATTATGTTTATTGTGTATGTTTATTGTTTGCACCAATATACCATAGAACATTCCTGGTAGGTGTAAACTTACTTGGCATTAAAAACGTTTCTTATTCCGTTTCTGATCACGACACGGTAAATGGAAGTCAGCTGGTACATAAAGCTTAAAGGTTATGTGAAAACATGTTTGTGTTCCCTCAAGTTCAGACACAGCCAATAAGCCATGATATACTCATTATAATGTAATAGTAGGCAAAACTAGCATTTCAAGAAGGTGGTAACATGTCTTGCATGTGTGCAAACAACATATTGGACTTGGATTCATGCATTTACCAAATTAACTGCATAGGTTGCTTTTAATGAGCATGGGGTGGCTAGTAGGTAAAAGACAAACAGATTGGACTAATTAGCCTAACAAGCAGTTTGATCTTATGGATACTTTACATCACGAAATGGGATTGCAAGAGCACCCTACATTTTAACAGCCCTACATGAAAACCTTGACCTTGACCTAGAAGACACAGGCCTCACCACTCAATTGGAGTCTGGAATTCTTCAGTCTCTAGGCACATTTCCTCCCACAGTCAGAAAAAAAGAGCAGAAGATTGCATTAGTCTCTTTCAGTTTGTATCCCAGGAACCACTGCTACAGTGAGTTTGGTTTTTATAATAGCAAAGCATAATTTTGGGTTCAGTCTGTTGTGATACAATTGATCCTACTGGAAGTGAAAGGTGGTAAGTTATTATTTATAACATTATTAACACGTCAATACATTCCTTGAAAATATACAGTATTTACACATGGGCAGAAACCCAGTACCCTTTATACGACTGTAGCATTTTAACTCAACCCAGATAGCCTCCTTCCTGCTCCCCCTTCCTGCCATTGCGTATAGGGTGTGGTCCTATGCCCACTCCCCGGTGTTCTCCTACCTACATGAATGGTATAAATGCCAACACCTTATTACTGTCAGGGAGACCATTCTCTGAGCAACACGCTGAAATCAACTCCAAAAATCCTGAAAAATCTATTTTTCTACTTTGGCATGCTTATTCGATTCTAACAACATTACATGGTCTCTGTATTTGTGCTGCCATTCCTACTGTCCTGTCTCTAACTCTGGCCTTGTAAGTATTAGCATTTGAATGGCTATTGTCAACATGTTGAATCCACTACACTTGGAAGGACAACCTCCAATAAACTGTACTTGTGTCTTTTCCAATAAACCAGGATGTATGTGTGTGTGTGTGTGTGTGTGTGTGTGTGTGTGTGTGTGTGTGTGTGTGTGTGTGTGTATGTAAAATCACTGTGAAATCTAGGTTCACAGTGTTAAGAAGCTTCTGTAAGCTTTGCTGAAGTGGTCCTTTGGAATAAATTACCGCAATTCAATCAAAATTGTATGTAAAACTCAAAAACTTTATTAAGACATTTTTACTCCACTTAAGCAATGGGTTTATTGAGATAAATGGCTAAAAACATATTCAAATTTAAAACAAAACTCAACATAAACTTGGCCTATGTTCAGTACCGAAAGTTATTGCAGTGGGACCCGATATCAACACCGTAGCAATAGGAATATCTAGTGCTTTACTCTGGCCAGCAGAGAAAATATAAGTCAAAACACTAACACGTCTTTCTTTTGTTACAGTGTCCATATCTGCATACTGAGGCAGATATACAGCGTAAATACTGTATGAAACACTGTTACTGTCAAATGAATTACTTGGTGTTTGGATACATCCACTTTGGTAACTTAATGAGGTCACAATGGATTGTTGCCGTGGCAGTGTAATTGGTACAACAAAGAGCAGCTGTGGAATCACAGGTCCGTCAGGCAGTAGCTGGAGGAAGTTTCCACATAGACACAACCCCGGGATCCGAGGCACGATTGGTTGCCCTGAAGTTCAATCGTTCTGCTCCGCCCTTTTTCACTGTCTTCACTCTGAAGTCGACATCCACCCAACAATGTGTCCCAAACCAAGCCGTGGTTCCAAAGCTATATAGCACACACACATACACACACATACACACACACACACATACAGAGCAGATGTTGGCAGATTTGGGATCATATCATTCCACATAATACACATAGATACTCTGGGCCTCATTTACTAACAGGATTGCGCCCATTTCAGGCGTAAGATAGCGGGTAAAGACATAAAACCGTATTTCCAAAGGAGGCGCACCTGAGTAAAAGCGCAGATTACCGCTGCTGGGAAGTGGGTGTGGGAAAGTGGGTGTTCGTCGCAAAGAGATGGAAGGAGATGCGTAAAGTGCGCCTAATTATGTATTAGTAACGAAACAAGAGGTATTTTAGCATGACATATCAGCTGCTAAATGAAAACTATGTGCCTGCGAGAAATTTGAAAAATACGAACATCAGAAATGTTATTTTTTTTTAAATGTTTATATTTGATATATCATACAGGCATACAAACAAATAGAATTACAAACTGTCATACCAGCTAGCTGTTCGGGAAAAGTTCGGCCACGTCTTACCCAGAATCGCTGCTCATTGTATGGTTTAAACACTCATAGTTGAAGCACACCGAGTACAGTGCACACCTTCTGCGTAGGAGTAACGTGTATCTATTCAGGAAAAGTACTTGTACTCGAAGTACACTAACTAAACTACCGATAAGTAAATTGTAGAGACAGAGCAGCATATTCATTTCACCTTCCATGTTTATTTTGACGTTATAGCCTCTCAAGCGCAAGATAACCCCCAGTGCCATGGCAACCTACAACTACAGTTTTCAAATGTATCTGCCTAGGGCAGCGTTTTTGAAAAGCATGGTTTTCAGTGTTGGAATACGCCGTTTTAAAGTAAGGGGTGTCGTGTATTCCTACCAGACTATTTAACGGGATGCTATGGAGTAGTTAACCTGGATATTAACTATCCTAGCTATCTCTAGCTTAGGGAACCATCTTAACAGTTTGCAGTTGCCTGTGTATGATTAACTCATGTTAATATGTGTGAATATGAACTCGTGAACATAAACTCGTTAATATGAAGCAGCACAGGCACCCTGAGGGGTAACCATAGTAACCCAGAAACTCAATGTTCGCTGAAAAGTTGAATTTCCCAAAATCAGCTCACCAATAAAATGAATTCAAAGTGATCACAACTTTTAGTGTGGACGGAAGGGCTAAATGGAGAAATATTTATGAGTTTCTATATTTACCCGGGTTAGTTTGCTGTAACCTCGTGAACCAAAAGCTATAATTCTAATTTTAACTCATCATCCATGGGTGGATAGAACACGCAGGCTCTTTCTTCCCTATTTTAGCTGCGCGCTAAATAACACTAATGGGCGGGGTTAGGCGCTGATTACGCTGGTAAGGCGTCGACACATTCAGATGAGGTTCTTGTTTGATAAATACGATGCAAAATACCGTGCGCTATATGTGAGTTGGCAAAGGCGCAGATTAAGCTGCGGTCGCAATGTTAGTAAATGAGGCCCTCTGTGTCCAAACAGCCTCATAACCACACACACACACACACCGTTCACTAATGTTTACATGTAAATGCACCCTCACAACCCCAAAAACACACACCTGGCAAGCCTGCTCTCTTACCTCTATATATATCGGCGCCTTAGGTCGTCTCCTGTAGAAAATGGCTTTAGTGTTGAACTCAGGCGTCCCATCCATCCTGAACACACCTGTCTTAATTGTGTCCTCCTCACAACGAATGATAGCATACACATCTGGAGCTGTAGATTTCATACATGCACACGCACACACACGCCGGAAATGTATGGTTTAGATTTTTCCCTCAAAACATGTCAAAAATGTCCCCTGTGAAAGCAGTGATATTGCAGTCTGACTGCACTGATAGTAAAAGTTGTACTCCTCACCTGTCTGTTTAGGCTGACAGAGGCCCGAGGCACGATGCAGGAGCACCGTGGTGACCAGACACGGCTTAGGCAAACAGCACTGCCACAGGGAGGGGGGAGGCAGCTCCTCTCTCAGCTCCCTGATGGACAGAGGCAGAGGGAGAGAGATGGACACACAGGGGGAGAGAGATGAACACACAGACAGAGGGAGAGAGATGGACACACAGACAGAGGGAGAGAGATGGACACACAGGGGGAGAGAGATGGACAGAGACAGACACACAGAGGGAGAAATGTTATGAAACGGAGGAGAAGAGGAGAGTGTGCAGTTGTATTGTGGGGACTGTTCAAACCTCTCAAAATTGTATTACCTATTTATTATGTTTTACTTTAAAAATGTATATTCAGGCTCTTCTCTTTGTGTTCCACGTATGATATGAACACACTTGTGCATCCAGCTTCTCTGTCACACACACACACACACACACACACGCACACACACACACACACACACACACACACACACACACACACACACACACACACAAACACACACACACACACAAACACACACACACACCTGAGCTGGACGTGTGTGTGAGAGAAGAGACGGAGCAGGAACCTGCCGGTGGCCCCTGGCTGGAAGGTGGTGGGCAGGAGGGCGTAGCGTCCGGGGGCGAGGGTCACTCGGAGGGCCACGCTGCGGGAGTCCATGTACACGGAGCTGGCGGCCTGCTCCTCCACACACTGCACCCGGCACACGCGGTTCACCTCCACCTGTCAGAGAGAGTACACACACACACACACACACACACACACACACACACACACACACACACATTTGTAATGCCGCGATCCTCACCGTGTCCTAATGGCGGACACAACAGACTTTCAGTATTCTTTTAAACGTCAACGGACACCTCTACCATGCTTAATGTACATCCCTTTCATCTTTGCAGGCGTGTGTGAAAGCATAAGGGTGCACACCTACCACTGACACCACGCCAAACATTTCACTACACACACAAGTTACCGATGTTTAAAATCTCCGTGATATTGTAGAAATATAGCCCCGTCAAATCACTGTCATTCCGTTGTCATTGCATATATACTAAATGATATAAGACAGTGTACCTACGTTACTTGTTCACCAAACGAGCTGGGATGAGTGCTCGCCGCCATTAGATTTGTTTCCTGTATTAGGAAGTGTGCTCCCGTCCTGGGACGCATTTATGGTTTGGGCAGGTTCGCGAGGAACATAGTTTCTCCCTTGCGAAATCAATTACTGACGTTATAAGGTTTACAGTTGTGAATGTGATGTATAACTGCCATCATCATTATTGTGAAGGACTGATTGAGTTCAAATGATTAGTGGTAGCATTTTAACTCTGTTTAATAGGTATTGCATTTCACATGAATTTACCCCTGTGGTTTGAGCCTATGGTAGTATGGGCCAATTATGGGTAGTTCAGCTAACCGTTAAAAGGGTTGGCAAAGTAGTAGAGCGGGGCTTCTGGGTTGAGAACGTCTTTGGATAAGAGTTTGTTGATGAGCTAGTTAATGCTCCGCTGTAAGGATTCCAGAAGCGTGAGGCTGATGTTTGCGCACTGCCTCAGTATAGGGAACTGGTATACAACTTTGTACTAGTGATTGTACATATACCATTTGTAAATATCTTTTTGTTTTCATTTATACCAGTATTTTTGTTTACATATTTTTCATTGTGGATAATGCACGTGGAGGAGGTAAAATAAATGTACCAACTACAGAGCCTGGTCTCCCTGCTGTCTTTGTGCCTTCACTAAAGACCCTCGACACGGATACCCTTTGACAACATTGATATGTATTTATGTATGCCTTCTCAGGACTAAACTTTTCCGGGATTATTTCCGCTTCTGTGTGTTTTTCACATCTGTTGTATATTGAGGTCTCATGCCTCTTCTGTAATTCTGATGCTGTGTGAAGTGCAGTGCTGCTCCCACTTGAGGTAATGAAGAAGACTAAGTGCATAAGTATTTGTTGCTTATGAGGGTTATTCTAAGGACATATAGTGAGCTGAATGTTACTCTGAACCAAGCAATCCAGCAACAAATCAGTTTATCCTGGTAGAGATCAACTAGACGAGCTGAAGACCTCTAATTCTGTAGCTATACTGGACTTATTCTACCGAGCTCCTTCATTACTCACCCTCAGTACTTCAAACCCAATGGGGAGGTTCTCTCCTTCACCCTCTCTCCTCTTCATCCTTCGATCCTCCTGCTGAAGACAGATCAGCACCTCCTCCTCTTTGCCCGGTACCTCAAACATAAACTGAGAGAGAGAAAGAGAAAGAGAGGGAGGGCGAGAAAAAGAGAGGATTAGGATTCCATCTCAAAAAGCCTCAGCTTATTTGTAGCCTGCTTAGAGAGCAATTTGCAGACAAGGAGTTGTGAAGTGTCCTTCGCCAGAGGTCTTTTCAAAGATGGCAGGAGATTAAAATAACCCATCTGAAGTTCCTACAGTTTAACAGGCTAAAATAATAGTAGTGTGTTTGCGTATGGGTGTATTTAGCACTTGCTAGGCTTGATTGAGAGATTGAGTGAGCGCTTGTATCTACATTACACTCTAAACACATATTGTGTGTGTGAGTCAAGTTTCTCAAAATATAAAAATAATTGAAAAGCTGTCAAAGGATGGTAACTGAGCATGTGTTATCATCCAACCCAACTTAGTCCTGTGACAGTCTTCAGATCAATCCTAACATTGACACACTTGAGTTTTATTTAAAACAAGCACTCACTACAGAACATATACATGTTTTAGTAAATGTATGATTAGTCTGATGTTAGCGAAGGTGATGCTTTGAGTAGGCAATGAGTGAGCAAAGGCAATGCTTTCGGAACCAACATCCCTCCATGACGGTTTGTTGCAGCACACCTGGGGGTTGTGCAGGAATGTGTCCCTCACCTGGGGGTTGTGCAGGAATGTGTCCCTGTTGTTGATGCAGCCCCCGCATCTGCTTCTCTTGTCCAGCTGCTCCACCCAGCTCCTGTCCACGGCCTCGGCCTCCACCCGCTTTTTGGCAGCGCCCCCCTCCTCTCTCCTCGCCGGCCGGCGCCTCTCCTTCTCTCTGTCTCTCTCCCTCGGTCTGCCCGCGGGGCGCTCCTGCTTCCTCTCACCCAGGCGAGCCTCTTTGCGGTCCCCTCTCTGGGCGTACCCGCCGGGCCTGGGGGGGCGAGAGGCTGTGGTGCCAGTCTTGCCCGTGGGTAGGAGGAACACTGGTGGTTTTGGCAGGGCTCCAGGAGCTGGTGCCCACTCCCCTTGGCATCGCACCTCCCTCCAGTGGCTCCTGGGCCACAGCAGCGACCTCTCCACCAGCCGACACACCACCATGTCCGTGAAGTAGCGGCAGAAGTCCTCAAACTCCATCCTGATGCAACACACACACACACATACACGCACACACACACACACACACACACACACACACACACACACACACACACACACACACACACACACACACACACACACACACACACACACACACACACATACACACAGACACACACTCACAAACAAAGACATGAGCCATAAAGCCCTATATTGGTGCAAAATACAAGTCTTTTTTTCCAGGATGGAGACATTTCAGAAGGAAAAGGTAAACCAGATCGATTGGTCATGACGTACCAGAATTCACCCACATCCCGCACTACAAGCCCCATCTTCTCTCTTTCTTTGCGGCTCAGCTGTCGCCATTCCTGAGACCTTAGGGGGACGCCAAATAAGGATCATTAGATAGACAGGAGAGGAGGTAGAGGCATCAGCCACATTTACCTTAAATGTACATTATAATTCTTCTTAGTATTAATACAAAATGGAAAGGCAAGATGCTTAATTACCCTCCCTTTTACACAGTTATAGCTGAGATAAGCTTGTAGAAATTGTCTCTCTGCTCTTGCAACCCTCACTCCATCCCTCACTCCATCCCTGCTCCCCCCCCCGTCTGTCTCTCTGCCCTGCCCCTCACCCCTGGCTCCAGGCGCCGGTCCAGTCGGCCGTTCCCCAGGGGTTCCTCAGGCGCACCATGCACACGCGGCTCGCCTCTCCGCAGCTGCCCAGCAGGAACGGCCCTGGCCGGACCCTCCTGATGGCCGTCACCCCGTAGGCGTGGCCCTTCACCAGCCCGCACTCCATCACCGACTCCACTCGCTCGCCGTCCTCGGGCTGGGGCAGGAGCAGGGAGAGAGGAGGGGATGTCTTGTAGCAACTTCAAATGAATCACTTAGTAACTGCTTTGATCTGACTTATGAAACACCACCAAAAATGACAAGCTAAATTTCACCATGATTGTGAATCTAAGTGAAATTAATTAAATCGGATTACTGAATTTGGCGACCATGACTGTTAAATAGTAAAGGGTAGAGAGGATGACAATTAACATGTCTGTTTAACATTGAGGTCAGTTTCCACTCTCTGAGCTTTGCTCTCTGTTCAATTCTGCTGACAGTCCTGACCCATTCTAGACAGGGGGTTTTATGTGCTGTTACTTTCAGCGTGAATTTGTTTTAGTTTTGCTTCCTCTCTGTCGATCTTTTTTCCAAAAATTCTTTACATGCTTCCTCTCTGTCCAGTTCTTTTGACTTTTCTCTATTCCTCTCAAACACACACACACACACACACACACACACACACACACACACACATTGTACTATGGCGCACACATTGTACTATGGAGTGATTCGCAAACAAATGTCACATGATTCACAAATAAATGTCAAGCGAATGTATTTTCTGATTCACATATAAATGTTACATGATTCAAAAATGTAAACGCTGTTACGTTTATTTACAGACTAACGAAGGTGCATTTACAGAGCGCTTGCCATTTGTAAACCTCCCTGCATTTATTTGTGGATTTTTGACACTTTCCTGATGTGACTTCATTCACAAATTCATTTCAAAAGAACATTCTCATTTATTGAATGAACCGGTGTAATTTGTCATGCTTACTGTCACTGTCCCCTGTGCTTTCAAAATGACTAGCTGCATTTCGCCATGATTGTGAATCTAAGAACTGAACTGAATTAAATTCAATCAAACTGAACTAGACTGAATTTGGCGACCATGACTATATAAATAATAGTAGACAGGATGACAATTAATGTCTGTTTAACATTGAAGTCACTTTCCACTCTGGGCTTTGCTCTCCGTTCAATTCTGCTGACGGTCCTGACTTATTCTAAACAGGCGGTTTTATGTGCTGTTACTTTCGGCGTGTAATGTCAGCATATAAGTGACTGACCTTTTACATCAGTGACATTTGTTTTAGTTTTGCTTCCTCTCTGTCCATATTTTATGCAGATTTGACTGACATTCTTTACTGTATTTGAACTTCTCTCTTTTATTTCTTCTTTTGACTTTTCTCTATTCCTCTCAAACACACACACTCACACACAGACACAAACACACACACACACACACACACACACACACACACACACACACACACACACACACACACACACACACACACACACACACACACACACTGTACTTTGGAGCAAACATTGTACTATGGAGCACACATTGTTCTATGGAGTGATGTCACACGATTCACAAATAAATGTCAAGCGATTCACAAATGTAATTCCTGATTCACATATAAATGTCACATGATTCAAAAATGTAAACACCGTTGCATTTATTTACAGACTAACAAAGGTGCATTTACAAACTGCTTGCCATTTGTGAACCTCCCTGCATTTATTTGTGGATTTTTGACACTTTCCTGATGCGAATACACTTTTGCAGCCTATCAGATGTCTCTTATAATTTCAGCCAATCACATCTGACAGGAGTAGGAGCAGACTTCTCGTTAAGCTTGGTGGTGGTGGCAGTGCTAGCTAGCTAACACAGCTGAAGCGGTAAATGTAAATACATTTAATAAATGTATAAATTGTGTACATTTAAACTGGCATGAATGTAAATGGTCAGTCTTAGGAAAAGCCAGTAGTGTGGATCTGACCCGTATGGAGCAGGTGACGAGAGCCTGGCGGCTGTGGGCTTTGGAGAGGGTCTGGAACAGGGCCTTCCTCTGCTCAGGGTACTGGATCAGAGCCGAGCGGTCCAGACTGAGGGGCTCAGAAACACCCCCCGTAAAATCCACCAGAGCCTCCGCGGTGTTACCACCCTCCAGAGCCTCATAGCAGCCATTCAGCCTACGGGGGCGAGAGACAGAGAGAGAGAGAGAAGAGAGAAGAGAGAGAGAGAGAAAGAGAAGAGAGAGAGAGAGAGAGAGAGAGAGAGTGAGGAAGAGAAGAGAGAAGAGTTAGAGAGAGAGAGAGGAGAGAGAGAGAGAGTGAGGAAGAGAGAGAGGAGAGAGAGAGAGAGAGAGAAGAGAGAGAGAGAGAGAGTGAGAGAGGAAGAGAGAAGAGTTAGAGAGAGAGAGAGGAGAGAGAGAGAGAGAGAGAGAGGAGTGGAATGGAATGGAATGGAATGGGATAAGGAAGAATGTAGAGAGAGATGAGAAAGAGAGAGAGAGACAGACAGATTGAGAAATAGATATCAGCAGGAAAAGAGGAAGCAAGAGAAGTGAATACAATTATTCAATGCAAAAAGAAAAATATAGTTTTTAATGTGTGTGGGTGTGTGAAAGAGAGACAGAGGGAGAAAGAGAGAGACAGAGGGAGAAAGAGAGAGATAGAGAGAGTGAAAGAAGAAATATGGAAACATAAGTGATGGAGAGAAGAACCTCGGTTGTGGCTATGTCTGCCTACAAAGGCATAAATACCAGACAACACCAGATAAAGGATGACTTCTTGAGGCTAATTTACACATCTCACTTGGCATAGGCCTTTTCCAAAAGAGCGCTCCAGAACTCGCGTGGTGTTGCTGA
This sequence comes from Clupea harengus, assembly GCF_900700415.2. Classification (NCBI taxonomy): domain Eukaryota; kingdom Metazoa; phylum Chordata; class Actinopteri; order Clupeiformes; family Clupeidae; genus Clupea; species Clupea harengus. The sequence continues at coordinate 7,623,013 of NC_045169.1, forward strand.
GCGACAGAAAAGCAACGTTCCATCCTCACTGACCGGGAGACGGTCGTCGATGACGACGTCTGTCCAGCGGCCCAGGCGCCAGAAGCGGAAATGGAAGATTCCAGCATAAAGGTCAGGCCTCTTTGAGTTCCACTCCTGCTCTGTGTGATCTGGAATCACCTAAGAAAGCCAAAGATGTATAGAAAGAAAGAAACAGAGATAGAGAGAGAGAGAGTTCTACTCCCATACATGTATATGGATTATGAGGGATGCAAGTCTTTCCTCCAACTCTCTTCCTCTCCCCTTGCTCTCTCGCTCTCTCACCCTCTCTCACCTTCTTCCAGAGTGAGGGTTCTGAGGCCAGGCAGGAGGTGGCTGCCACCAACCAGCAGTTCCCCAGACTGCCCTGGTGTAGGTCCCGTGTGCTGATGCCATCCACAAAGAGACGGGGGTCTTTACAGAGCTCCTGAACAAACAGAGACGACATCTTGGGTCAAGAACAATGGCAGAGAAATCTTCAGATATCAATTCAGCATAATAATAAAAAATATATTATTCTGAATCACAGAGTGCAGTCCTTCTTATACTGGACTTAATGAGATGGGTACCCCCTTTTGAGCCTGGTTCTACTCAAGCTCCTTAAATCAAAGGGTTTCCTTGGCATGAAGTTTCATTTTACACACAAAGCTCCTCAATGTTACTTAGTTACTGACCTCGAGTCTTCCATCTGGTCTAGCTTTGGGGGCTTAGGTACTGTGCAGATAATCACAACGTTACACTCAACATTCAACGCAACCTCCACTTATAGGATAGGATTGGTTTCCTAGAAGGGCGATAACTGCTGCTAGACGATCTGCACACACATTTAGAAAACCAAAGAGGAATACCAAAATGGACTTCTAGCTGTTCTAGGATTTGGTATAAGGCAAGATTGCCTCATCTGTCTACATCATACAGTTAATTCTCCTACAAACAGGTTTTGGGAATTGGGAATGGGAATGTGAATGAAGCATTTACAGTCAGGATATTTCTGTGCAAGTCCTGTAATACCGCTTTTGCCAGTGATATCCAATAATATATCACCATGTTAAGAAAGACTGGAAAGTTGTATGGGACTGTACAAAGACTTTTTTAAATTCACAGAATATTAGATTGTTTAATTTTAATGTACCATTAAACATCTGATCAACACCATGCCTGAGGCTTACTCATTACAGTGAATGCTGCGCAATTCAACTAGTCTGC
>NC_045169.1:7626736-7661736 GCF_900700415.2 Clupea harengus
CGCACACACACACACACACACACACACACACACACACAAATACATACACACACATACATACACACAAATACATACAGATACATATACACACACACACACACACACGCACACGCACACACACACACACACACACACACAAACGCAGTTCTATGAATCATACACACATCTTATATAAGATCAGTGCCGACAGAAACTTCAAACATACACACAAACACACACACACACACTCACAAACACAAGTGTAACGTGCACACACACACACAAACACACACCTTGCCTGTGGACTCATCTCCTTCTCTCCCTCTTCAGTATTATACACATGAACACACATGGGCATGGGTCTACACACACTACCTCCTCCTACCCCTGAAAGAACACAGTGACCTTTGCTTGACCCCTAGATGTCCACCATAAGGAGCTAAACATCCAACCTGGAGAATCATCATAAGACAAGAACCAGAGAGGCTTGTTTGTGCTCGTAATGCTTGTTTATAGTAACCAACATCCCAGGCGGCACCCGTAGTATTATATTTTCTTTATTTTGCATCATCGTGCCTACAGATATGTCAGCCATCTCTATTTCAGACGTGGCTCCGCATTTCTGAGGCCTGCCTTCCAACATTAACACGACGTCAAAAATATTCACAGATGCATTCTTGGGCCCACACCCGACGACCAGATTTGATCTTGCACACTCCTGCACAATCCTATGCTATTTTAACGGCTGTTTTTTCCCTGAGACGTCCCTAAGCCTTACACACAGATTTAAACCCCCCCTAATGATACCATCAGTGTACTAAATCCACACACACACACGCGACACACACACTCTGATGCAGGTTGGGTTTCGCTGGGCTGACGCCGGAGGACCTCGCAAACGAGGCTGGAATTAAACGCAACTTTAATAAAAACTGCTGATGGAGCAGCCTGAATTAGACGGGAGCTGAAAAGGGAGAGTGGATAAGATTGGTTCCAACGATGGCCATAGGCTATGAACCTGTGGGTCTGCCAGTATGCCAACGCTAGAAAGGGAGGCGCCACAGACAGAGAGGGGAGGGCAACTATGGTATTTGCCTTGGCTTTATACACTACTCATGGCTTTATATAATATCACAATATTCTTACCGTTAGCAGTCATAGTCAGCAATAATGCTGGCTAGATTTGAAGTGCCATCAAATGCCATCAAATCACCATGACCCTGAGTATATGTTGCTTCCACTCAGTCCGCTGGTTTAAGGGATTTGCATGTTAGGGAGAGAAAGGTATGGGTCCAAGGCACAGGTCCTTCAGGGTGAATTGGATTTATGAATTAAATTATGAACATTTCCTGTGTATTAATTGTTTTCTACCTTAGTCACAAATATTTTGGGATTAAAACATCGGTCATGGAATTGGTCAAGGGCATGCAAGAACCCACAGGTCTGACCAGAGACCCTGAGAGAGATTTTTTCTCTGTCTACCAAGCAGGCAAAGCTATCAAAGCAATGTTATCAAAGCTTATACCGCAGTTAGCGTGAACTCTGCCGAAATAACTGAGCTCTTAAAATCAACCATGTAACCCTTTCATAGGCAGCATCATATTCTATCCTAGGGAGCAGAGGGACAAAAGTACCTATGACATCTATCACCTTTGATTTGTCCAGAGTTGTCTTCTTCAACTATTGCCTTCTTCAACACCAACGCCAACACTTCCTTCTCTTCACAGTGGCTAGAAATATCTGTTCGGCACCACTTATCCGCCCTCTATGTCCTGCCGTCCTTCACCTGTCACTTCATTCACCCTGTCACCTTTTGGACCAGTAGCATCGGCATTGTTTCTTTAGCGTTCTTACCCGAGGTCTCTTCCATGTGATCCCTGGTGGAGGGGTGCGTTTGTAGAAAAGGGACTGGGCTGTGGGGGGGAAGAAGGGGTCCTGGAAATGCGCTCCCCGACGCAGGCACGCACGCTTCAGCTTGTGGTAGTTCTGTCCCTGGAACGAACACACTCGCTCTGGCATTCTAGAGGCGAGGGGAGAGGAGAGATGGAGATGAGAGATGGAGAGAGAAGCGATGAAATGGGATTAAGAAAGGGAACAGAGGGGGGAAATGGATGAGGGGAAGGAAATGTGGAGGGTAGAAGTGAGAAGAAGAGAGGAGAGAGGAGATGGAAAAAGGTGCGGAGAGAAGTGGGAACATGGAAAATGGAAAAAAAAAGGATGAAACGGAGGGCAGGAAAGGAAATAGATTGGTAGGGCTTGAGAAATGGAGCGAAAGCTAAGGGACATGAGATGGCAGGATGAGACAAAAAAGGAAAGAACAGAGAGAGAGAGAGAGAGAGAGGAGAGGAGAGGAGAAAATAGAAATAATCAGAGGGTGCCACAGAGAAGAGGCAAAGAGGTCAGCTGGGGGCTGGAGAGGTGAGAGGAACAGGGGAGGAGACGAGTGCTGAAGAGGAGAAGACATGGGAGTATCGGAGCCGTGGAGGAGGAGGAGACATGGGAGTATCGGAGCCGTGGGGGAGGAGACATGGGAGTATCGGAGCCGTGGAGGAGGAGACATGGGAGTATCGGAGCCGTGGAGGAGGAGACATGGGAGTATCGGAGCCGTGGAGGAGAAGACATGGGAGTATCGGAGCCGTGGAGGAGGAGACATGGGAGTATCGGAGCCGTGGAGGAGAAGACATGGGAGTATCGGAGCCATGGAGGAGAAAAGACCTTTTAGGACTAAACTAATATTGAAAACTGTTATACTAAGCACTTTAAAATAAAGATAAGGAGGCAGCTTAAACTGCCTGAACATGGTCATTTAAACTGCAGCCCAGCTGATATAGGTAGCTCTGAAACCCAACGACAAATATCATTTATATATACGCGTATCATCCAGGCACACCTCAGTGTAATGTAAATAGCAGTGACCCCCTGAATGAAATGAAACCGTTAGTTTCATAAGATCAAAACACATGCAGTGCAGCAGAGCAGGGCAGAGAACCAAAGGGCAACGCAGGTGCTGAGTGAGTTTATCTGTCAGCTGGGGGAGAGTGGGCCAACCGAACGGAAGGGGAAGAGGAAGGGTGACTGTTCTTCACAAATGTTTTGGAGGTGAATCTCTGCATTCTGGCATGATAGAATGTTGAGTGATAGGTATGCGTGTGTGTGTGAGTGTGTATGTGTGTGTGTGTGTGTGTGTGTGTGTGTGTGTGTGTGTGTGTGTGTGTGTGTGTGTGTGTGTGTGTGTGTGTGTTGGGGCTGCAGGGTTATGGGGGGTTAGGAGTACAGTCGAGGGGTGGGGGGGTGGGGAGGTGGGGTGCTTTTAGGTTTAGTCATTAGAGTCTGGCAGGAGAGAGGGCACAGGGCCAACCAAGAGCGCTAGATTCAGTGTCAGAAGGTTTGCCAAAGAAGCGGGACTGTTGGTGTGTATGCCCTGTTGCAAGCGTCTGCTTGACGAGCCAAAGCACAGGTGTATGCATGGTGTGCGTGTGTGCATGTGTATGTGTGAGTGTGTGTGCGCTTTTAATCCAATTTTACAAAAGTAAATGTTCATACATTAATACGGAATCAGAGTGTATGTGTGTGTGTGTGTGCGCACATGTGTTCAAACACACTCTTGTCTTCCCATTTGCCACAATGAAAAACAGCAGAAGATATTCACTTATCGCTGTATCCAGAGGTAGGTAGAATAAGCAAAAGCTTTACTCAACGTAAACATTACTTTATAATAGTGACAAATGTCCAAGTAAAAGTACTTTGAGATAACACAAAAACAACTAAAGCAAACAAAAGACCTATACCCTTCAGGCTATACTGCTTACTGTGCATCTTTTATTAAATATTCGGTTTAAAAGAAATGTTGTCAGCTTGATGCTGATTCTAATGTATTGATTAATGGTGTTCAAGATATTTAGTTTAGGCTACGTTCTCATATTTTGACTTTTTACCAAGCTAATAAATGGAAGTGTCTGGAGAAATGTGAACCTAATAGGTTACTTCAAAGGAAAGTGTGTACTTCAAAGTGTGTACTTAACGAAATTGAGCTGTGTCTTTGTTGAATTTTGTACTACAAGTCCACAAGTCATGTTATACTTTGAGGAATGACAGATCAGATAAGATGCTAAAGTTACATCTGAAGCAGGAGCGATAGGCTATGTGTAAGCTAGTCTTTCAACAGACGGTAGGCCTATGTGTTAATCAGTCTTAAAATAAACCACACACTCACAATCTTAAATGCTGGCTAGCGTTAGCTTTTTGCCCCATAGACTAGGCTTGTAATGTTAAACGTTAACGTTAGCCAGTAAGACCTTAAACTTTCTAACATTAGCTAGTTAAACTTGAACGTTTCTTGCCCTATCTGGATCCAGTGTTACGATGTGCACAACCCCATGCAGCGGAGTAACCGTAGCGCGTGACTACCCACCTCTGTCTGTATCACACTAAATGCAGACCTATGAACACCTTGATTGACTATTAAAGACATTAATGTATTTTCATGTGATATACATATTGCACATTCTATTAGGAACTTCAAAATTATGTGTGCGGACATCTATTCCGATTTGCCTTTATGTATCTTGTAATTGCACTAAAGTTCTTAATGTCCAGGAATACGCTATTTGGACAGAGCGAATTATTTTCTATTCGAATTAAACGACGTTTAGGAACAATTTAAAGAACAAACAGTCACTTTAGTCGCGTCTGATCTCTCTCCTGGCTTTGTCCGAGCACTTTCTCAGCCAACTTTCCGTTGTCTCTCTTGGCTAAACTGAAAGGAAGCTGGCTGCACCTGACTCAGGTGGACCTACTTGCTCGCGACACTCGCTGGACGCAAAGCTTCCCTCATCTCAAACTAGGCTATGGAACTGCCGTTTATGAAAACGCATCTATTATTATAGCTACTATTTTTATGGGCAACTAGCACATAAATCACTTGACAATATCTAAAACATAACGATAGATTTATCCTACGTGCTACAGTTTAAGTCGCCTTCTTCTCAAAATTGGTGTGTTCTACAACATACAATTTTGAGAAAACAACAATTTCTTCCCAGTTTAATGTATATGTTTGCTTCGTCGTCTTTCCTTGTCGCCCTCCATGGAGTATCCGCTGTCTCATAGAATGCATGAGCCGACCAACACCAGACACCAGAAAGACTTATAGGGAAGAAAACACTTCTCACCTGCCCTCCGTTCCTCAGGTGTAATAGTTGTGCTGTCTCCGCGACTCTGGCTATTTTAGATAAGGTACAGACAGGTTCCCTGTATTAAATAATCCAAACGCATTTTTAACTTTATCGTAGAAGGATTCCTTGTGAGCTTGTTGTTACGGAAACATGTTGTTGTGGCCTCTCATCTCAATGTAGCCTGTGTAATACTGTACCTGCCTTTGAGGGGGTGCCTTTGTGTGAGGTGTGCGTGAGTGTGTGTGCGTGTGTGTGTGTGTGTGTGTGTGTATGTGTGTGTGTGTGCGTGAGTGTGTGTGTGTGTGTGTGTGCAGCTGGTGTTCTCTATCTTCTGTGGTTACCTGCCTTGTAGGCGTCGGTGAAGACAGCTATCAGGTGCTGTCTAGTATGGCAGATCTGTTCCGTCTACCTTCACCATCTCCTTTGTCCAATTCAAGTGTGTGTGTGTGTGTCCGTGTGTGTGTGTGTGTGTTTGTGTGTGTGTGTGTGAGAGAGAGAGAGTGTGTGTGTGTGTGTGCGCGCGCACGTGTGTGTGTGTTTGCATGTCTTGATACATGTTTCTGAGTGCATAAGAATGTCTGACAGTGCAAATTACCTAATTCAAGTGGCTGGATAGAAGAACCACCACTTTGACTTGAATGCCAGAGGCTGTAACAATGGTTTCTCCCTTGTGCATGTGCCTGTGTGATCTTTCTCTCCTCTGTATGTGTCACTCTGTACATGTTGTTGCCATGGGGTCATATGTCCAGAGCAGACACACGGTTTGCATCAGGCAAGCTCTGTGTCTTTGTGGAGCGGTAACTTCATCCACTAAACAGACAACAGATGAATGCTGTGACATGATGGGCGCCATACGCACACACACGTATGCATGCATGCATGCATGCACACACACACACACACATAACATTTAAAAATCCATGCATTCTTGAAGCGCATATATATTTTTTCTTTATAACACATACGATTTTCAAGGTAAACACCGTTTGTTGTCTTCAAGGACCGCCAAGGTTCCATCACTTCCGAAAACTGTACTAAAGCTGATAACAAAGGAACCCTCAAGAAGGCTCCACAAACCCCTCCCTATCAAGGGAAGATGTTTGGGGATTTTTGCTATGCATGGCTAGAAAGAATAACCTTTTGGGTCCAGGTTGCACATTTAAAACCCCATTTCACAGTGACATGCATTTCAAGACATGCTTCAGCCAACAGATTAGCCACAAGAAAAAATGCCCAGCGCCAAGGTGTGCTACGAAAGCGATCACTCAAAAGAAGGGGGGAAACATACGCCAGGTTCTTCCCAGAGTTGTCTCGGAGCCAGTGCAGGACAGGCAGCAAGTCTTCCAAACACTTGGACTTTTTCTGTTTGGTCTGGTCGAGACACGCCGCAGACATGCCACAGCTCAAGGATTCAATCATTTTTTTTTTATTTCTGTCTGTTTTCTATTTGATCTGAATGTAAGTTTTTGTTTCTCCGTTCTTCTTCTGCTCTCTGAGAGCAGCTTATGTTCTCTTCTTCTTCTTCTCTCTCTCTCTCTCTCTGTGTCTCTCCCTCTCTGCCCTCCCTGTTTTTTGAGGTGTCAGTGTCGTTGGACCTGGCCCCTTCATGACCTTATACTCCTGTAGCAACATGCTGAACCAGTGCTTCAGCTGACACATGGTCTCATCTGCCCTCTGCCCCCCCCCCCCCCCCGCACCATCACCCCCCTTACACACTCATCTACTGGATCCATTCCATTGGCTCTGCTGTCTCCCTCACTCCCTCAGTCTCTTTCATGCTCCCTCTGTCTCTCTCCATTACATATAAATATAATCTCTCTTTGCACACTGCCCACTCTCTCCCTCTCCTCATGCACATAAATACAGTCCAAATGCCCATAGACACACTATCCCCTTTTTCCTTTCCTCTCTCGCCCATCTCTCTTTCTTTCTCTCTTTTATTACACATCAACACAGTCTCTTTAAAAATCTATTTCAAAGTTGCTTTATTGGAACATCTGTTTAGCTACAGCGTTGCCAGAGCACAAAGAACAATAAAACAACTCACTGATTTGTAGTGTCACAGTGATGAACATAGTAAGAACATAGTAGGTTTTTTTCTCTCTCTCTCTCTCTCTCTCTCTCTCTCTCTCTCTCTCTCTCTCTGTCCTCACAGTCATACAGTCTCCCTACTTTCTCTCTCTCTCTCTCTCTGCACAGTCATAGAGTCTCCCTACTCTCTCTCTCTCTTTGTCCTCACAGTCCACTTGATCAGCCCTACTAAAGGGTTTTTCCAGCCCTACCCCCTTCTCTCTTCCCCTGTAAGTTCATGATGCCATATTTGTTGTCATTAAGCGCGTGTCCACTGACACCTGAGTACCACTGAGGCCACACACGAACACACACACACACAAACACACACACACGAACACACACACACACACACACACACACGCACACACACACACACACACACACACACACACACACACACACACACACACACACACACACACACACACACAGAGGGATAGACACATACACACACATGCTCAGACAGACACAGATACATGTGCATCTATGCATAAATACAGACACAGACGTATGCACACACACATGCCTCACTCACCTGCAACCATGCACAAACAAACACACAAACACCACCTACAACTTCAGCTAGTGTGCAGCCTAGCAGAACATTTATTTAACGATTTAATGATATACGGATGTGCCTTGTGCCTGAAATGCTTTGGCCTTTCCTCCAAGCACATGACAGAATCCAACACCATTTATGGCTTTGGATTGGCTTCATTAATGCAGTAAATCATCAGGTGAAATATGCTGTGCATTACAATGTCACAAGTGTAGTTATTTCTCACGTCAGAGCTATTTATAAACCTTACCTCCTCTCAACCATGACTCTGGTTGGACACTCCAAACTTCAGTTTCCTGTTCTAACAGGGGTAAACTGTCATTAGTAAATGCCATTGAAATCCTTGTGGGAACAGCACCATTGTGACTTCAGTCAGGTGAAATTGCCCATAAAGAGTTATGGACAGGGGCATCTACCAACGCAATTAAGTTAAATCAATGCCTTGCTTTATCTACAGGCCAAAATAGGCCTACATTTCTGTCATGAAATCATGGTAGCAAAACATGTTCAAAGCATAACATAATTGCCATGTTTTAGATAACCATTACCAACATAACAGTGAATAACAATAATACATTTTGTCAGTAAACATACAACAGTGTAATCAAGAAATGAATTGACAAGTAATGTTGAACAAGTTGATACTATTTTGATATAATGGAATTTTACACCACTAAATAGTAAGTAGGCCGAGTCTAACATGCAACCTTTATAATGAGTAAACACAGGTTACTACTAATTATTTGTTGACCTAGACTACAAATGTGCTGAAGACCATGTGGAAACTTGCTAGTGCTTTAACAATTATTGCCCAAACTTTTGTAACTAATTAATAATTTTTCTAATGAATCTATTAGAAAATAAAGGGAACAGAATAACCCTTATTCTCGATGTTTTTGCATTCGATTAAGTAACCTTGATCGAGCAAACGCTATCTTCTTATCCTCCTTTCCCTTGGCATCTTTTTCCGACTGCGCATGTGCATTGCTATTTGTTCCAGTCGGTATTTTCAAAATGCCGATGTGGCTTCTTCTGTGAGCTTATATGCAGTTGTTTTAATCGTGGAAAACTATTTAAAATGGAAGTGTTGTTTTTGTGTTTGTTTTCGATCTTCGGGTCTGTGGTGGCAAACCAAGACGAAAGGTTACCTAATAAATGCGAAGGTGAGAATTTCTGTTAGTAGTATTTCTGCGTGGACCTTACTGGTCTGGCTGAGAATCTTTGTAACCTCCCCATTTCTTCCTTCAGACCAGTGGCCATTCCGTCATTGTTTTCATATTAGTCTTTCGCTAGACGTGTGCATGTCTCACATTGGGTTTTGTTTTACTTTCTTGAGCGTTGAAAACGTGTGGTGTCCACAATCATATTGGTTCCCCCACTAACTATTCGGTGTTTATCGCCAGTCTGCAAGTACCTGACAGTGGAGCTGCAGGCTACGCTGGACCGAAGCAGTAGGTCAAAGGAGGTGCTGGAGGTGGGAGAGGTGTTGGACACGGGGAAACGCAAACGCAAGATCAAATACAACACATCGTAAGTAACTAATGGGGTTGTTTAGGACCAGAACATCAACCTGTGCGGATTGTAGATTGTTTAAAACAGGTAACTATTAGGAAAACAGTGTCATATGTAATGGTTGAAATTAGGAACATGTAGCTGGACCGTGTAATTCAATCTCCAAGCCTGAGTGAACAAACTGCAGCTTTATAAAACACCCAGATTCTCTACTGCTTTCTGCAGCATAAAGATTGAAATTAAACGTATGAGAGAACATATAGAAATGTTACTTGAAGTTGGTTGATAATCTCTGATGTTGCAGAACATGTCTTAGAAGATGAGAAAGTTGGATTCATTCTGTTTTGTGTGTGAATGGACCTTCAGGGAAACACGTCTGACAGAAGCAGTTGACAACATCTGTGAGGGTATCCTACAGTACAGTGTGCATGCTGAGAGACCAGGGAGCTTGCGATATTCCAAGGTATGACATTCACATATTATTTTAATTCTTAGTCATATATGCCTTTTGTCATTTTTTTCATGTTCATGTCATCCTGCAGATTTGTATTACATGTATTCTTTGACAGGACTAAACATAGTAAAGTAAAAAAAATTAAACTAGTTTGACATGTTGAAGTGGTTGAGACAAACAGACATGACTAATGTTTTTTTTTTTATATTGTCAAATAATCTGTTGTTGTAGGGCACCAGTCAGACCATGACTACGCTAAAGAACCTGGTGAATAAGGGAGTGAAGGTGGACATGGGAATACCCTACGAGCTCTGGGATGAGCCCTCGGTAGAGGTGTCAGAGATGAAGAAACAGGTATGTGTGATTGGCATCATCAAAGGAATGAGAGAGAGGAATGTGATTTTGAGTAATCTTTTTCAAAAAGTAGTGAGTCAGTTAACTAGATCAGAAGGACAGCTTAGAATGTCCGGAAATTCACATTTTTAAGAAGAGCGCACGGATAGCTTAGTCTCTACCATAAAGAATGACTCACACATTGGTGTAGCTGTGATCCTCAAGGAGGATACCGGAGCTTTAAAATTCCCTCCAATAAAAGAGAGCTGATGAAGAGAGAGGGAATTGAGGGAATTGAGAAACTGACAAGTTAGACTAAATCTGTTCAGGACAGAATCCAAAGTGAGAGTCCTGCAAAGAGAGTGTGGTGTTGAGAGTGGTGGGTGTGTCTAACTGGGTTGTGTCTGTGGTGAAGTGTGAGACCATGCTGGAGGAGTACGAGGAGGTGGTCGAGGACTGGTACTTCCATCACCAGGAGGAGAGGCTGGAGAGGTTCCTCTGTGAGAACCACATCCTGAAGAGCTCGGAACAAGGTAACACACACACACACACACACAGACACACACACACACACACACACACACACACACTGAGAGAGAGACACATACACACAGAGACACATACGCACACACACTTACTTGTGGCATCAGACACTCAGTGTTGTCACGTAAATAATCTGCAGAACATTGGTCTGCATTTGTTGATGACAAATATGCAAATAAGATGAAAAGAGCTGAATAAAGAGTGTACACAAGCATTTTGCTCTTTATTTTCACCCTTTGGCAGAATGTCTGAAGGAGCATTGGAAGGGGGACGCTGGACTGAAGGGGGCAGAGGTGACATCAGCCCGCGACATTGGAGAAGGAGAGGGAGGGAAGACCCATGATGCTGGAGAACTTTGAAATCCATGAACTCATGAAAATATCTAAAATATCCCCGTGTCTCAAACACTACCAAAAAGCAATTCAAGATAGCTGAATGAGATGACAGTTACAGCTTATACCTCAAAAACATTTTAAACCAAAACACCCCTTGTTTGTAATGAAGACACGGTTCTCTGCAAACTATGTTTACAACATCAAGACTTTCTTGCCAACATTCACGGACAATTGGTTACTTTTGGAGAACGAGGAATTTACCTTTATCTTCCTGTTTTTAGCTATGCATATTTGTACATGGAAGTGCCTTGTTGTTTACATTTACATTGAGAAATTGGATCTCACTGTACTCAACCTATAATTTTTATCCAGGTTGCCTATAGGACACTTTTTACTTTGATGCTTTATGCCTATGGTTATTGTGAATTATGTTGGGGTTTTTTTTTTTGCCAGTGAGTTATGTAATTGTCATATGTACAGTTTATACATTTTAAATAAAGACTGTTTTCAGATGACTTCCACTTATGTAAGCATGGGTATTTTCACACAAAGAGATGATCTCTGGACTAGCCAGCAGAATCATCATAAAGGTGAGGCTTGTAGACTGCAGATTCTAATAAAGCCCCTTTCATATGGCTGAGTGCCACAGCATACAGCTATGCCTAACAGGCTAGTCCAAATTCATCAGCTATGCCTAACAGGCTAGTCCAAAATCATCAGCTATGCAGGCTAGTCCAAAATCATCAGCTATGCAGGCTAGTCCAAAATCATCAGGGATTTGATTAGAATGTAGGCATTCAGTTTGATCAGCTTTCTAGTTTCTACATCGCATGCAATTCAAAGCGGCCTTACCGTAGGTTCTTGATTAATAGCAACTTTGCAGTTCTTAGCTCAAACAATGGGAACCTGTCATTCAGTTTTTACAATGAATAAAATAACTAATTTAACAGTATATTATCTCCTGGACGTTTCTGTAGCATCTTAATGTCTGTTGACTGATTCGTGTAGGCAAACAGTTCAATCAGCAGTGAAGACTTTCAAGTGATCAGCTAATTAGTGACCAATTAGTGCAATACCATTATACTCCGCTGCGTGACTTAAGCCATCTTTTTTCAAAAATGACAATTTCATGGTTACTCTGCCATGGTTGCCAACATGCACTTTAAGTTAATGAAGCAGCTTTTCACCCTCAATATTACCATTAGCCTTACATTCGTCGCTGTTGTGGTGGATTGTCATTCGTCCAAAGCGAAGTCCTTATTTGTCCCATTTTCTGAGCTTGAAAAGGGAGATGAGAGATACTTCGAAGCAAAAGAAAAATCGAACACGTATGGGGATGAAAAAACCATATCAGTTCACTGTACAGAATCAGCCATGGATATCAAGATAAAAGCTGACTTCTTTGGTACTGGAGTTCCCGTTGACGTGGATCACCTCGCGCTTTTAGGGAAGGTGCCTGTAGACAAAACGTGCAGGGCCTTTGTGTCTGAGGATGGATATTACAAAATCGTTGCTCCGCTGACTGGATGTGGCACCAGATTTTTGGTAGATTCATTTAATTTGTCAGTTTGGCTTTTTGTAAACCCATAATCACAATTTCTTTAAATGTGGTCAGTCCGGTGGTGTAAATTGTGTGGGCTACAAGCTGAATGCTGCCATCGTGCGGTCTATCAATGACGGTGTCTTTCCAAGTTTTGTCAATGCTCTTTCCATATCGTAGGTAACAGAGGATGCTTTGGCTTACAGTAACATTCTTGTACACTTCCCATCCCCTTCTCCCGAAGGCCTGTGGAGAACAGTGCCTGTAGCTGTTTCTGTCACGTGCTTTTACCGCAGGTGTCTACCTGTCTTGTTCAATCAACTTACAAAAATAGTATTCAACACAATCTTTTATTACGTTTGCTCAAAAACGAAATTGAACATAAATCACTAGTCCTGAAATATTGTTTGTTTTGGCATTGGTAGGAGATACAGTGCTAGTAGTAACATCTTGAGACCCACATGGGCACCTTACTCGTACACACAGGCAATGGAGGATTCCTTGGACTTTTCTCTGAAACTCATGGCTGGTAGGTACTAGACACAATGTATTCATACTTCAGTGCCACAGGTTGAGACATCGCAACATTAAATCGTATTTTGAGCTTACAAAACGCACAGTGTTTAGATATGTTATCCTTGCAGTAATTTGTGTTCTGTGCGTGTAGCATCGACTTAGCTAACTGATTCCACACCATCATATTTTTATAGTATAAATAACTGGAGATTTTTGTATCGTAAACGAAAGATTGCTGTGCCCAAATAGCTGATGTCAGATACTGTGTATTTGCAAGTACTGATGTGTTAGTATTGGCGTTAATTTCGGTCTCCGCATGTTGGCAAAGAACAAATTGTCGTTGATGTTAATAAAATGTTGATGATGGGGCACATAATTTAGTTTATTCGTACCGTAAAATATGCGTCTTGCACTGACACAATGTTTTGCTCACAGTTAACAATTTCTTGTCTGTTGATTCCATTCTGTAGATGACTGGCACCGTGAGAGGACTTCGGGCATCTTTTATTTGGGTGATGTCATAAACGTAGAGGCAGCCATTGATGTGACCAATCATGCGCCACTCCGACTTTATGTAAACACCTGTGTGGCCACCCTCAAGCCTGATGTGAACACTGTTCCAAAATACACCTTCATAGAAAACCAGGGGCAAGAATTACTGACACATTCATATGACATGTTTTCTACTCCTTGCATCCATTTGTTTTACACCATGGATGCAAATATATGTATGTTTATCAATAATGCATTCAAACTGAACCAGTGTTTTTAATTAATTAATTCACTTTTTAAAATGAAAGATATCGTATAGATAGTCTTTTAGTCTGGTCTGTTTAGAAATGGTCACATTTTGTCAGAGCATATGAATGGCCTCTAGCGCCCTCCAGTGGTGGGTTTGTCAGTCTCATTGACGCACCTTACCTCCTGCTCAGGTGCCTGACTGACGCTCAGCAGACTGGCTCCAGCTCTCAGTTCCTACCACGCCTGCGCGATGACCAGCTGCGTTTTCAGTTGGACTCTTTTGTGTTCTTTCACATGGATCCCCATCCGGTCAGTGATGGCGTATCCTTGATCCTTTTTACAATACAGACATTTTTAGACATGCAGTATTTGTTGCTGACCAATATGTTGTTTCTTTGTGGCCAGGAGGGGAGTGTTGTTGTTTTTTTGGCCTCAATCTAACTTGTATTTGGTGAATAATTTGTAATTCCAGAAGTATTCTTACAGACATGTTATTGGCATGTTAATTGATGAGAGGTCTTTGTCTTAATATTTTTACAACAAAATGTTCTTTATTAGAAACAGGACTTAAACTGCTTGTGTCTACTGTATTCTGTTGCATTTTGGACAACGTGTTTCTTTAGATGTACATCACCTGTTACCTTGAGGCTGTTCCCACTGAACACTGGGCTCCTGTGGACCCAGAGAAGAAGGCGTGTTCCTTTATCGATGGACAGTAAGCACTCTTCACGACCTTTTCACATTTTCATCACATTTTTCGATACCGCACACCAATACTCTGGGTTCCACCTTGAGTCTGTGAGCACTCAGTTTGGCTCTGTCTCTTGTTTCCACCCCGTCCTCTAGATGGCGCTCTGCTGAGGGCTTTGATGAAGTGTGTGTGAGCTGTGGCCATGCCATGGTGCCCGATGAGGGAGAGGGCAAGATGAAACAGGAAAAGATGGAAACTAGTTCCCAGGAAGGTATGATTCACACTATTTTTGATAGTTGTGGTTTTAAATCTCTTTATTATTATGTGTGCTTCCTGGGAATCAAATCTATGACTGATGTTGTTAGCACACAATGCCTTAAAAAGTGAAAGTAACGGGTTGGCTCTTGAGGTCTTGGCTATCTGGTCTGTAATATTATGGGATGGTTATACACACGTTGTGTTTCTTTTCAGACTGGAGGAAAAATGCTGCTCTAGGACCATTTATTGTGCTCTCCAAAGGCGTGATGTCAAATAATAGCCAATAAAATATTTATAAATATAATGTTGTTTGACTTTCTGTGTTCACCCAGGCTAGCTCTGCCTGCCTATTGCTGCCAGCATAGTTTTCACTTCTATTACACAAAGTGTGTGTCTCTTTTTACCAGGCCAATGTTTGCCTGCAGATGTTGTGCAATGCCTGTCTGGTGTGAAGTCAAAGCAGTGCTCCAGTATAACTGTATAGATCTTATGGAGAGGGTTTTTAAGACTTTTATTTGATACAACACTAAGATAAGCATTTATTCATTCAGTTAAACAAAAGATACATTTTAGACACCAAACTAAGGTTTTCTTATTCAGTGCATTGTATCCAAACATGTGCCTTGACTTAGTCCAATGATCAAACAAATCAACTCAAAATCAAAACCACCTGTATTTTAGCCAAGCTGTTTTGTAAGTTTCTTGGAATTACCCCAAAGAGGCTTCATGAAGACATGATCATAATATAAACATTGTGGGTAAAGGCTCTTCAATGTTTTCAACTGAGATGAAGTTACTCTTTAATTGTCTTGGCAACAGGCCAATTAATATCACTTAAATCATAAACAAAGCTTTCACTCAAACTATTCACTAGTTTCTTCGTTCCAATAAACAATGTTGCGGTCCAAACGGCTCCTTATGTTACATAATGGCAGTCTGAGGTTAGAATATTTAATTCATTTTTATTTAAAATTCAATGGAATTCGGGGTTCGGGTTGGCACTAATGACACGGATGAGTAGATAACGCTCTAAGCAAAATAAAGTTGGTTGTCTAAAGACCACCGGCCTATCCATGCTCTTACTTTGGACTTCATAGTTATTCAGTATGGTCCCCTAAATTATGCCATAGAAATGAGAAGCAAGGTGAATTAGCAGACACAATCGTATTCGAAAGGAACTAATCTGTGTCTCAAAAGTATCACCATCACGACCATGGGTTTATTGTCTCTTTTTAATGTAGTCTATCTGTAAAGTGAATGCCCTTGCTCTTCCTGTCCACAGTAGTATCCATGAGGGCTAGCTAATCAGCAAATTGATAATTAGATTTTTTCGGTTTGCAACGTCTTTTTTATTAAGTGTTTTTAATCATGAGCTCATCTCGGTCACCTAATAGTAACGGCTAAATCATAAATCATAACTTAAAATGTGTTAAAATGTTAATTGAGACGCTGTCTGCTGACTGCTGATGAAATAACGCCGTATGTTTATAGTTTCACTACATGCCGCGGGATATTTCTCAGGGCGCACACTTCATATTAAATGTGTCGATGGAAACTATTATGTATTGGTGCAGTGTAATTTGATATAGCTCTGCAACATTTTATTTGCACTTCAAGGACAAAATCTTTTATAAACATACCCCAAACAAAAAACTGGCACGCAGACAATGAAGTGGTTATTGTTAACGAAGACACTGAAGCTTACCCCGCAGCGCAGAGAGAAGAATGGCAACCGCATCTTTCCAACACAAACACAGGTTCAGGTTTTCTGGACTAGATGTTGCTCTGGATAGCTTGAGGTGCCGCCGAAGGTTGGAGCTGGTTACATTCTGTGAGGAGCCACAATAGCCCGCTGCTTCGCACCTCTTATACTTTATAAAACCGCGGTGAATATTCACTTTTTGTTGGACCGGTTTCAGCTATCTCCAAAACGTCTGTGAATTCTCTTCTGCGTCTGTCGCCCCATCTGTTTGCCTGGAGGAAACTGATCCAGCATTTGCAGACTCTTCGGTTTTCCACCTACCTTGGCCCCAAGCTGTGTTGTGTGAAATCTGCGCTACACAAAGGTGACGTGTCTGAATTTGATATGATGCACAATAAGGCCAAAAGAGTTTGTTTTATGGCACTTGTCACCGTTCCAACAATATCAATTTTAAACGTTTATTTGGCACGTTCATACTCACATGCTCTCCTATTCACTCACACACATACACACACACACCTGGGATGCATTCCTCAAGGGAAGTCATCAATCAGCTTTACGGGGTTCTCTGGGAAAGTGACTTCGTCTCTCCACCCTCAAATTCACTTGTTCTTTTTCTCTTTACGTGACATTTACTTTTCCCTCTCTTTCTTTCCATTCCCTCCCCTTCGCGCCGTTCCTCCATCTGAATCCGCTTTAGCTCATCTGCTGCGCTGCAGCATGTGAGAACACATCTGTGGGGTTCCCCGGGATGTTTGCGCAAGTGTTATTTCAACTGTGTGTTTTTATAAATCCAAACAAGCGTAACGTCGGTGATTAAATGCGGTCTAATGACCCGGGTCCTTTCAACATAACCCCCCTCGCATCTTTAAAATACCCGCCAGCACTGAGTTCGCCCTCTTCTCCAGGCAGCCCTTGTGCAGATGTTAGTGAAGTGTGCCAATGCCTGTGCGTTGACGTCAGGGCAAGACGCCCCCTGCCGCGGCGGGCGAGCACGACCCCCGCACTCCGGAGCGCTCGGCTCAGCTGGGTAGCTGTCCATTTGCCGTCGGCGCGAATTGATCAAGTCCGCACAAGAAGGTGATCACGCATTGAGACGCACATGGTGAGTGCTTCAGGCGTTTGTTCTATAGTATTTAATCGCCCTTTTCAGACAGCGATTTCCCCCCCCCATGTCGCGTTAAGTCTCCTTGGTGTGTAGGTTGGAGTTTTAAATTTAGAATCGAAGGCTCCCAGGCATTGACAAGTTGATTAGTTATACCCGGTGATGGTGGTGCTAAAGTTCGCACATTAGGCTCCAGCACTCTACGAATAGAAGAGGTACGCAGGAGTTTATCTGAACAACAACAACAAAAAGATGACTTTGACCCCCTTGCTCCGCCACATTCATTTTTATGTTTAAACTTTTGAAGATAAAAACGAATTCGTCACGTAAGATTGATGATGCAGATGGCTTCTCAGAAATGTTTCTAATATTACAGGCATCCTCTCCGTTTGGCATTTCTCAGGAAAGGCTTATTGCCTTATTTCGGACAGGTCGGCTTAAGGAAAATTATTGAAAAGATTCCGCTCTGTAGTTGGTTATTTGTCAGATAAGAAGCTATCACTCAGTGAGTTAAGAGGGGATTACTGTCAGACATATTTTATTTTGTACGCACAGCATCGGCAGGTGAATGGCTACTTCAGGGCTCTCTCCATACGACTAAAAACAACCAAATCCCACTCAATCCAGTGGTGTTCTCGCTTAAACAATATTGGAATATTATTGATGATTTAAATGAACTGACACGGGCTAATGTTAAGTTATTTAGGCTTCCAGATAAATACTATTACTTACTTTGTTTTGTGATAGGTTATAATTATGTTAAAATGTAAGTACTTTCATGAAATTTCCAACGTTTTATTTGGTTACATACGTTCAGAGGACCTTTAATGGAAAATGTAAAGTTAAGCTGGACCTTCATTTTTCTCCTTTCCAGGTCAGTCTAAGAGATGTTTTAAATAGGACAAGGATGTAATAAATAATCTATGTGGACACAGAAATTACAAAGACCAATTACCTGAAATTACGATAAATGAGCTGGGCAAGGAAATGATAACAGTTCAAATGCTGGAAATTCGCTTTAGAATTGGCCATAATTGTTTTAAGGTATGTGGCTTCATTGAAGCAGTCTCCTTGCCTTGCGAATGTTGCCAGATCTGTCAAGCCAAATATGATTTCGGTTAAATGAACCGTATGTACCATCATTTCTCCTGTACTCACTATGATGTTGCTCATTTGTCATTTACGCAATCTACAAAGGGAATTTGGCAAGAGACAGTTTCAGTTCCCAAAGGTCCTCAGTTGACCAATTGCAAAATAAGGTTTATTTAAAACTATGATTACATTTAAATTATTAAGATTAAATAATAATAATTATTATTATTATCATCATCCTCATCATCGAATAAAAGCATACATTTACCTAGGCTGAAAATAGCAGCGTGGCCTTACAACGGGACACACGAAAAAGCATTATGCGTTATTTTCAAATTCATGATTAATTAGGTCCACGGCGTAAATTTAGTAATCTCTAATTTGTTTTGTTTGTAAATGAAAACACATTTTTCACCGGTGCAGTATGTGCGAATCTGTTTTTATAGTTTCCTCAGCGGTGTGGCCCTGCATATGACCTGCATGTTGTTTTATTGGAGAAATTTCATTTCCGTTGTTTCCAAGTAAAGCCAGCTGTTTTTTCCTCTCACGTTAGGTCACTTATTACCTGTCAAGTTTCCTCCGATGTGATGTTTGTTATTTATTAGTGTTTAATGGCTTAGTGGTCCCTAATGCCTTACCTCTTGCCCGTTTGATTGGCCGACCATTTCTTGAACAGGTCATGTGGAAATAGAAATATCACTCAATGTCATTCAGTGATAACCAAACCGGGTATGATAGGAATAAAATGTAAAGTGGAAGTATACAAATTGTACTTGTATGAATAATGTTATCTTTTGGTGTTTTTTCTGTTTCACACTAATATGTGTTTCAACTCTGTACATATCATCACGCTATGGAAATTGCCCAACTGACAAAAGTCAAAGCCATTGCATGTGGATGGTTAAAGTTAACCCATTATTTATAGAGTTGCCAGAGTAGAAATATTTGAACAATTTTCCAATCACACACAGGTCAGCTCCACAGAGAGTCACACGGTCTTTGTGCTTAATCACTGGAGTTCACAGTAAAGAAAAACAGTGTCCACCTTTCCTCCCTGTTCATTTGGCTGTGTTGTATTTGGCATGGGTGGGACATGGGAAACCTCGGACCTCCATTTCATCTGCATCTGTTTCTCAATATCGGCCCAGAGCAGCAAGCTCCCAGGGAACTCCACTGCCAACTAGCATTAGACTAGCGTGGGAGAGCGTACGCGTAGTGTGTGTATTAGTGTCCTCTTTTCCCTCTCTACTTCACTCTCTTGCTCTCTTTTCTCCCCTCTTTTCTTTTGTACCATGCATAGATTATAATTCACCTAGGAACAGTTAATGTTGCTCCAAAGTATGGAAATATATGATGAATGTAGTTACAGTATGATTTCAACCTAATGAACGTAAAGAAAGGCAAAGACCTATCTTTCATAAATCAGGATCTTCTCTAGTATTCTTTCAAGATCTGCATGCTGATATGATATTCACAGTTCTCTCAATTCAATTCTTTCTAGTATATTTTTAAATGTTTTACCTAAACTCTTATGTAAAAGTTTTATTTAATTGACCTTACATAGAATCACTAGCAAAGAACATGGTCTCCAAGTAACAGAAAGTATGAATTAAGCGTAAACCACACAGAACAAGGCATTTATGACAAGGGAAAAGAATCCCTTTTAACAACAGAAAAACTTCAGCGCCAATCAGTGTGGATGGGGAACATAGTCACCAGGCTTATCACATCCATATCCACATCTATCTGTATCCATATCTATCTCATCAGTACTTAACTTACAGTAGTTACATTCCTGCACTTTTTTTCTATTTCTTATGTAAAATAGGATTTATTGTTACACTAGGTCTCTATTGCTCATAGCTTGATTGTTCTCTCCCTTGTACATTGCTTTGGATAAAAGCGTCTGCTAAATGACTAAATGTAAATGTAAATTTCATCAGATGGCAGGCTGTATATCAGCCGTGTCTTGAGAAGCGGTGAACAGTAAGGTGTGAGCTGGAAGCGCAGCGGTCTCCGTGGCTAAAGATAAGAGCGCGGTGATAATCCACTTTCTGCACCTCCCTCACCAGTCCCACTAAGATTAGATTATTACACCTAAAACTGGGTGGCTGGAATCCCTTCAGAGTGGAATAACATCCTGGGAGCAAACTAGGAATGCTGTATGGGAATCGGGACAGCAAACATGGTGTTTCCTCTCTCTCCCTCCCTCTCTCTCTCTCTCTCTCTCTCTCTGACACGCTCTCTCTCTCTCTTTCAGTCACGCTCTCTCTCTCTCTCTCTTTGTCCATATGACCTCAATGGTCAGTGTTGTGTTTCGGACAGGCTAAGGACAATTGGAAATTAACAAAGGTGTTGCTGTGAGTTGCTGACAAGAACCAACAGGTGCCCCAGTCTCCCTCTCTCTCTGTGTGTGTGTGTGTGTGTGTGTGTGTGTGTGTGTGTGTGTGTGTGTGTGTGTGTGTGTGTGTGTGTGTGTGTGTGTGTGTGGTAGAGAAAGAGCAACACAGAGGGAGAGAGCTTATGTTTTTATTTTGGTAAAACACCATCTGTCAGTGACGGATGAGATTTAATTTATTTTAAGCCCAACATGATGTGGTAAAAGAAGATGGATTGTGCCAGTTTTGTGGCATGCATTTATGCTTTGGGAAAACTCAAATTTTTATGCTGACACAAGGATGCTGTGTAATTGCATTTTTAATGCAACACCATTATCCCATGGTAAGATGAATGTGCATGGATATCTGTCTGTGTGTGTGTGTGTTTGTGCGTACAAGTGAGTCGTGCCTGGGCTGTGTTTCGTGGTCTGTGGCTGGGTGTGTTCTCCATGACGAGGAATGTTAAAGCATTAAAACGTGTGAGACAGCCCAAATCCTGCTCATCTGCTCGACAACGCTGAACAACCCCGAACAAGCCCCCGCCACAGCGCAGGGATTTAGACCACTGAGAGAGATGCAGTGTGTGTGTGTCTGTGTATGTGTGTGTGTGCGTGAGAGAGAGAGAGCGCGTGTGTGTGTGTAAAGAGGTGTGTTTTTGAGAGAAATACAGGTACCAACCACCCTCTACCCTCTCCACCAAAAATGTCTGCAGAGTGTGTGTGTCCCCCCACCCCAGAGTGTGTGTCCCCCCACCCCATAGTGTGTGTCCCCCCACCCCAGAATGTGTGCCCCCCCCCATGACTTTTAAAACGCTCCCCAGCTGAGGTGTTTGCTGCCGGTGGTGTGTTTGCAGGCATGTAGAAATTTTACTGCACATGTTTATTGTGGGATGAAATGGGACTGAGAGCTGCCCGGTAATGTTTGACCGCGGTCTCCGGTGCTGTTGGATGATCTTTATGCTGAGATGCTCCAGCTCCTGTGAAGCTTTTAAAAGATGTATAATTATACCACTGCTAGTAAATCTTCTCCCTCTCGCTCCCAACTGTCTAGTCTAGAGTATTCCATCCTTTACATATGTAAATATGTGTATGTAACATATAAGTAATTATTTATATTTACTAGTAATTGAATATATTTAAATAATGTATATACTTAGGATACCGATCTTGGCTCTCTCTTATACATTTACGCAAGGAGACCTAATTATTGTATCAGTCTTTGTGATAATGTCAGATGTCTTCAAGTAAAACTATTGTCGTCTTGTTAGCTGTGTGTAATGTTCATTGGTTGATGAAAACCTGGCAACTGAGTGCAGAAGTCACAAGACGTCTGCAATGTATTAAAGGGGTTTGAGGCCCTACATATTTTGGTGCATGGCGGAGTTCATAATGTAATGTTTGAGCTTGGAAAGCTGTTGGCACTCACAACTGTCCGGGCTTTTGCCTGAGCTAATACCCCCCCACAGGTGCTGAGGCCCTGGGTAGCGTCAGTCCCAAGGGCCCCTGAGACCGGAGCGAGACGTCCAGTGAAAGCTCTTGCTAACGAGAGCTGCCGATTCCTTGTGTGAAACACACACACACACACACACACACACACACACACACACACACACACACACACACATATACCCCACCATCCCCAGCCAGCGCCATGTCTCAGCAGGCTGTAAACATGCCGACGGCTGTCATCAGGTGTTTTTCTAGCGCTCAGACGCTCCGGCCCACCCTCACAGGCCTCCGCCATGGACAGCCCTGGACCTTAAAGGTCCTCAGACGGAGATAGTGTTGAGCTCACCTTTTGACATCAGGGTTTTAAAAATAAACCCACCGTTCAGATGCTGTTTGCGCAGCAAATGTCTGCTGCACTTCCTGGAATGTGTGTTTTTTTTTTTTTACATTTCTTTTAAAATGTAATTTATCATTTGTTGTTTTTTAATGTTTTGTCAGTGATTATTTTGTATTTATTTTTTAAGTAGAAAGCTTTTTTTTGGAATCTAATTAGTAGGAGAAATATTTGAAGTGATTATCACCAGATCTACTGGCACTCTTGAGAGTAACAACTCGCTCTCCAGTGGTGCAACTTGAAGTTGTGCATTGGGACGGCAGGCCACAGTCAGCCATGCCATATATGTGTGTCTCGGCCCGTACAGATATGTGCTGCGGCAGTCCCGTGAATGTGTACTCACACAAAAGCTGCCGTAATTACTCACCCATTCGCACGCAAACAAAGTCATTTTGCTCATTTCTCCCTGACTCGCCGGTGACTTATCGTGGGAACGCACGGATGCGTCCGGATCGTCTTTAAAGACCTCGCAGGGCCCGACCTCGAGCCGCCGCCTTCCGACCTGCTCCGAGTGTGAATTTATGGAAAGCATAGGACAAATCACGGAAACCCAATCCAGCCAGGAATCCAGCCACCCCTCGTGCCCCTTTCCAGTCCCCCCCCAGCCCCCTCCCCCCACCTCATGCTAGGAGACGATCTGCCCAGGGGCTAAACGAGGCTCAATTTAGCCCCACTAGTGCGCCCTCTAGGGACCATCAATCCTTCATGCACTTGTAATGAGCTATGTTTAATTAGCAATGTCATGTAACCTAGAACAAGTGCAGATCATGGCACAGGAATGCCACCCACCCCCACCCCACTACCATATAGACCTACAGCCCCTCTGAATAACATCTAACCTCCCATACAGTCCTGTTGCTGGACTGGCCGCCATAGCTACCCCTCTTACGCATGGCCTGGACACCTGCACCTCTCTCTCACTGTCTTCCTCTGGGGGGGCCTCAGTTACAACCTTGGCTCAGTCTTTAAAGCCACAGTGTCACCATCTGTCATCCACATTTTTTCCCCCAGTCTAACATTGGTGGTAATATCACTTAAAAGAATTACCCCGGTAAGTTTTCACTGTCCTGACTGGTTTGCGACTTCACCACCGCCTTGTGGTCTTGAGCTGGTGCCCTGACGCCATCTAGTCCGCCTGAGACTCGATCTATCAGTCGATTAATTAATCCGGATCGCTTCTTCGCGAGTTGCTCCGGTTTCTCCTGGGGCATGTCGCAACACGTGTGGAATGCCCCAGGGTCTGCGCACCGGGCAGCCGCAGCGAGACGGGAGTCCCAGTTGAGCCGCTCAACACCTGCCCCACCCTCTATACCCCCCCACTCCCCCTCACACCAACACCACTGGCAATGCCAGGATGCGTGAGGTTTCCAAGGGCAACGCCCCGAAACGTGTACTTTTTTGAGATTGAGAGCAATTTGAGACAAAGGGAACAATTTATATAGGCAGACCACTGTTTTTACACACCTTCTCCTTCTATCGCTCTATCTCGGCCTCCTCCCATCTATCAGTATATCTTTCTCTCTATTTATCTCTTGTCCGTGCCCAGAGGGCAGCATCATGTTTCAGCCACTGGTCTAATTGAGAGTGGTGACTCGTCCTCTTCTTCCACCCTCCTGCCAACGCCCCCTCTCTCTCTCTCTCTCTTTTTCTCTGTCTCTTTCCCTCTCTCTCTCTTTCTCTCTCCACCTCTCTCTTTCCCTCTCTCTCTCTCTGCCCCCCACCCCCCCCTCTCCTACAGGGTTGGTTTATGCATCCCTGCTGACTCTGCTGTCAGTGTCAAACGCTTGTTAGGGCACCATCAATCTTCAGCACTTAGGAATATTCCCAGACCGAAAGGAGGCAGGTGATATAGGGAAAGTGTGTGTGTGCGTGTGTGTGTGTGTGTGCGTGTGTGTGTGTGCGTGTGTGTTGGGGGGGGGTGGAGAGTGAGGGCGGTTATGAGTGAGATGGAGTGAGAGAGAAAGAGAGTGTGGGAGACGAGAGGAGGTGAAGGAGGACGTGAGAGTCAGAAAGTGAGGGAGCAAGACAGCAAGAGAGAGCAAGACAGCAAGAGAGAGCAAGACAGCAAGACAGCAAGAGGGAATTTGTGAGAAATGGGGAGCAAATGTAAGAGAGAGAGGGAATAAACAGAGAGGGGAGATCCGATGGGATGGAGAAAAACGGAGGGAAATCTGATCATTATGAGCGCAAATTTGTGTGAAACAGGGAGCGATTGAGAGACTGTGAGAGAGGAAAGAGAAAATAGACGTAGATAAGGTGATATGGAGAAGGAAGAAACGAGGAGGGAGAAAAGACCATGATCGGGAGTGAATGTAATGAAGTGTCCTTGAAATATATTTGGTGAGAATCTCGGGGGTGCAGCCTGCTCCCTCTGGCCCTCTCAGCCCCTAAAAACCCAACAGGTTGTCAGAGCCGTAGATCACGCCGGCTGGAAAAGTAGTCCCATTGTTTGGTAGGACCCTAACCCGAGATCGCCCGCTAACTTTGCCAGTATCGGATCGCACGTCGACAGATAAATAAATTCCTCGTGTCAACGTCTCGTAAAGTGAGAGAAAAAGTGATTCTTTCGAGTGGTGGGACCAACACTCACACAGACTCGCACACACACACACACACACACACACACACACACACACACACACACACACACACACCCGTCTGTGCTCTCGGAGGAAGTGGCCGGATGAGGGCTCAAGCCTAACGTGCATGGCTCGCATTTGCACTATAAATCTTCTCCCTCGATCTTTCCCTCTAATCTCTGTCCATCCGTCTGTCTTCCTCTTACTGTCCCCCTGGATCTAGCTCTCCTTCTCTCTCTATTTATCTATCGGTTTGTCTTCTCCCGCTCGACTCATGTCGACATCTTATTTAATGTCTTCTTTGTCATTTGTGAGTCCATTGAGGCCCCCACTCTGACTCACTCACTCGCTTTTCTTTTTTCATTCACTTTGACTCGCTGTCGTAAGTTTCAAAATGTTCCTCGCTGCCATGCTAAAAATGCATGACCACTGGATTGATTGTCTTGACATGAAGGTCAATTTAAAAGTTGAATCTTTGTATCTCCTCCTTCCTTTCTGTTCCGTCCCTCCCTTCCTCCCTCTCTCTCTCTCTCTCTATCTCTGTCCTTCTTTCTTCCTTTCTTTCTTTCTCTCCGTTCATTCAGACACTTCCTTACGTAGCACAAGTGGAGGGTCGTAAATATGATTCATGTGACTGCTGCTGTGTCAGGGCCAGCTGTTACTCCAGCTTTTTGTCATCCACCCGGATCCGTCTGTGATCCTTCACTCCCTTCACTCATCCAAAACTCATCCTGTTTTTTTTTTCTTTCTCTTTTCCCTGGCCCCTTCCAAAATGTTAAGATGAATACATTTTTAAAGGCCTTGTCCGTGCTCCGTTGCCTTAGAGTTCCTGTTGAGAGCTGGTCAGGATTACGGCAGTAAAACGGTGGTGCTTTGAGTTTTCGGACCTGGTTGCATTTGAGCTGGGATGTTTTCAATAGAGCCACAGGTGGTCTGTCTAAAGGAAAATGGATACCTTGCCCACTTTTGACTTTGGATTCATTTAGTATAAATTCTTCAAAAGGTTTTTTTTTTTCTTTCATTTCTTTATTGTTTTGCCTTGACTCCCCTTCCACGTTTCAAAAGCATTTCTTAAAAGCAACCTTTTTTTTCCGTTTCTTTTTTTTTACAGGCCAGGTGACATCATGCTCACTCCTCACTCCCCTCCCTCTCCTCCCCTCCTTTTCCACCTCCTCCTCTTTTCAGTTTTTCTCCCTCCGTCCCTCCTTTCCTCCTCCCCTCCCTCTCACTCCCCGCTCCGCTGGACATCCCCCCATGACCCCTGCTACCACCTGGACGGGCGTCCACGTCACTGCCTGTCCGAGTTCATCAATGCGGCCTATGGGACCCCAGTAATGGCCAGCCACCCCAGCCGTGGAGGACCCGAGAGGAACGTGAGCTCTCTCACTGACCTCCACAACCCCCACAACCTCACCTGCCTGAGCGGGGAGCCCTGGGATGGGGACTGGACCATTAGCATCCCCCTGGGCCGGCGGTTCGAAATCACTTACATCAGCCTGCAGTTCTGCCAGCAGGGGGAGCTCTCCGAGGGCCTCTCCATCTCCATCCTGAAGTCCATGGACTACGGCCACAGCTGGAGGCCCCTGCAGTACTACTCCAGCGACTGCCAGGCCACCTTCGGCCAGCCGCCCCAGACGGTGGCCCTCACCAGGCACCAGGAGACAGAGCCCCTGTGTTCGGACCCGAGGCCCCTGCAGAAACACCGGGGCGGGGCCGTACTGGCCTTCTCCACTCTGGATGGCCGGCCCTCTGCAGCCGACCTGGATGTCAGCCCTGTGCTCCAGGACTGGGTGACGGCCACGGACATCAGGGTGGTGTTCCACAAGCCGCAGGCCAGGGCGGCGGGGAAACAGGAAGCTGGGAAGGGCGAGGGCGGGAGCACTAGAGGGGTTCTGAGGTGGAGGGCGGGGTCTAGGAGCGACGGCGTAGCTCAGGGCGAAAGCGATAGAGGAGGAGGGCTGCCGTTGGGTGCGGAGGAGAAAGACCTGATTAAAATAGAGGTGGAGAGCTTGAAGGAGAACAGGAGAGGGGAGAGGACGGAGAAAGCTCCCAGGAGGAACGGGAGTAACAAGTCCCCCTCCCAGGAAGAGACTCAAAATACCACCAGGAAGGAGGGGGATGCCATGGCAACTGGCACCCCTTCCTCCTCCAGGAAAGGAAAGGGGCGTGGTCGGAAGAAGGAGAGCCTCCGTTGGAAGCCCTGTCAGGGCGGGGGCTGTGATTGGGCACTGGAGGGGCAGGAAAAGAGCTCCAAAAGCCAGGAGCTGCGGAGGAGGCGTAACCACGGAGAAGGGAGAGGCTCGCACTTGCGACAGAGAGACGGCGCCTCCCTTCACCTCACGCCCTCATCTCTCTCAGCCGCCCCGGTCCGCCCCCCCGTCTCTCTATCTGACCTGCAGGTGGGGGGCAGGTGCAAGTGCAACGGCCATGCCTCGCGCTGTCGCCGTGACAACCAGGGCCAGGCCGTGTGTCAGTGCGAGCATCACACGGCGGGGCCCGACTGCGACTTGTGCAAGCCCTTCCACTACGATCGCCCATGGCAACGGGCCACGCCATCGCAACCGCACCCGTGCGTCCGTGAGTCATGGCCACATGTCTGTCCATAAGTCTTTGTTTATCCTAAATACTGTAGGTTAGGGTTTTTTCTGAATAGTGTATGTTAACCCACGTATCTCCCTTAAGCCTCTGTGCTATGACAGTCTTCAGTGACATGAAACCTAAGGAGTAGCCAACATTAAGTTGTTAGTAAATGTTAATAATTCTAGTGAAATAATTTACTATATCACATATCAAAGCTTGGATATAAGTTTGCCCGGTTGTCTTTGAAAGTTGTTTTCTCCTCTAGCGGCAGCTTATTTCTCTTTTTCTTTCTTCATTTGTCATTTTTTGACCTGTGTTGACGTGAAATTCAGACAGCTTTCCTGGCATTAAGAATGTGTATTTGATCATATAGGCCAACATTACCTGCTCTGTGTGTGTGTGTGTGTGTGTGTGTGTGTGTGTGTGTGTGTGTGTGTGTGTGTGGGTGTGTGAGACAGAAAGAGAAAGACAGACATAAATAGAAAGAGAGATAAATAGAAAGAGAGAACAAGAGATATTCAGGGAAATATGAAGTGATAAAACAGTTTAGCATCACAACAACTAAATCCACCGACACAAATCTCTCCCTCCCTGCGTCTCTCTCAGCATGTGAGTGCAATGGCCACTCCACCAAGTGCAGGTTCAGCATGGAGGTCTACCAGCAGTCGGGTCGCCAGAGCGGAGGGGTGTGCCTCAAGTGCCGTCACCACACGTCCGGCCGCCACTGCCAGTTCTGCCAGAACGGCTACACCAGGGACCAGAGCAAGCCCCACTCCCACCGCAAGGCCTGCCAACGTCAGTCACTGCATGCGTGCGTGTGTGTGTGTGTGTGTGTGTGTGTGTATGTGTGTGTGTGAGAACGTGTTCTCATTTTATTGCTTTACTTATGCTTCATCATATGTGTTAGATTGTTGTACATTTGCTTGTAAGTGTCTGTAGATGTCTCCCATCCATTATGAGATTGTTTTAATGTGTTTGACATCCAGAGGCAGTTTATTTAGACTGTTAACTCTGTGTGTGGGTGTGTGTAAGCACATGTGTAAAGGAGAGAGTGTGTGTCTGTGGTATGGCTATGGTGGGAGAAACTGTGTGTGTGTGTGTCTGTGTTATGGCTATGGTGGGAGAAACTGGAATCCAGGTTGACATTTGCCCTTTGTCTTAGGCGTGCTTCTGTGGAGCTCCGACTAAAGCCCAAATATAACTCTCCTTTATGCTGCTTGTGTATGATGCGCATATGTCCAAGGAATCTGCCTGTGTGTGTGTGTGTGTGTGTGTGTGTGTGTGCGTGTGTGCGTGTGTGCGTGTGTGTCTGTGTGTGTGTGTCTGTGTGTGTGTATAGGGGGTGAGGGTGGAGGTGGGGGGGGGGGGGGGTGTAGTAGGTGTGGTTGTGCATGTGTAATGTTTTGTGTCTCACACTCATAATTTAATACCTGATTTTCAAGTACCTCACTCGCCTGCACTGACATTCCAAACTGTTAGACGGCAAGTTATGTTTAAATATTTGCGTTCACATTTGGCATGGCATACCAGCTACTTAGAACAGGCTGAGATGTATCCCAGTGAGAGATGACTGCCTGTTTTTGTCATGCTTGTGGGGGTTGTGTTAGGTTTGTTTAAATGAACGCAGCTGATCTTAAACAGAGATTGGTCACTGTCTCTGGCTCTGGGAGCTCTGCATTCCTTGTCTTTTGTATTGCTCCCTCCCTCGCCTGTCTATATACTTACATAATACATATGCTTTATATGCGTTCTATCTTTATATGCCTTCCCTGAAATCTTATTCTGTGTGTCTCAGTTTAGTTTATGTGCCCCAATTTACTTCTCATTGACTCTCCTCACTAATAACTCATCCTGTTTGTCCCCTCTTCTCTCTCTCTCTCTCTCTCTCTTTCTGTGATATCCAGCATGTCAGTGCCATCCCCTGGGAGCTGTGGGTCGCTGGTGTAACCAGTCTACGGGGCAGTGCCTGTGCCGGGAAGGGGTGACTGGACAGAGGTGCAACCGCTGTGCCCCAGGGTACAAACAGGGCAGATCGCCTCTTCGTCCTTGCCTCAGTGAGTATTTCCTGTGTCATTCAAGGTCAAGCAAGTGGTTCCAGTTTTAATAAGAACCACACTCAATGCCTTAGCTGTTGTTGGCCCAACAAACTTGGGTGATTTATAAAGTTCCTTATCAGTTAACAGGTCAACTTAAAGACAAATATTCAAATTCACATAGTAGATTTCTTATGTTAATGTGTTTCGTTTATCTGAAGCTTTTAGCAGATACAGTCCACTGACTGAATTTGGAGCCATCCATTCTAATTGTCTCTATGCAATCCTGCACTCATCATCTCTCTCTCTCTCTCATGACCTCGCTTGCTCTTGTCCTAATTCGTCCAATTAATTAATCAAATATATAAGATTAGTCCATGCTATTTAACTACAGCCTTCTACGAGGTTCAGCGGGGTGAATGGGATTTGCTGAATGTCTGGATTAATTCACTCAGCGCCTCATCTCTCATTCCTGCGAATGGCTGCGATGGCGAACAGCGTTCCAAACGGTGCCAGGCCTTTAACGGCTTTCCTGGGCAGGCCTGTAGGCTTCCTAAGGCTTTGAATGCGGCTCCGGTGGATTTTCAGGCACTTTATTCCCTCCGAGCGGGCTCAACGACACCGAGTTGAGCGATAATCCACGTGTGTCACTGTTATGTTGGAGTTCTGAGGGAGTCGCGAGGTGGCTGCGTGTCTTAAGCCCAAGTCACCTGATTTTCCGCGGGCGACAGCGGGCACCTGTTGCGGTTCTCAAACAGGCTCGTCAGTGGCGAGGCAGACGCATAATTCTTCGGACGAAAAGACTTACTGAAAGAAAAGCTTGTTTGTTTTTTTACGGGGCCACCCGCGGTTATTTATAGAGTCCTTCTGTGCCACCAAAGGAGAGTCGCAGTTAAAAACAAAACCCGCACCTCACACGAATCAGGAAAAGGAAATACACTAGCTATTCATCACTGGAAAATGAGACGAGCTTATTATTAGCATCAGCGAGGTGTTTGAGTTTGTCTCTCTCCTCGCGCACCCGCGTGTGTGTGTGTGAGAGAGAGACAGGGGGAGATGAAATCAGTTTTAGACCTAAACCTTACAATCTTCCCAAACAAGTTTAATATCTGTTTGAATTATTTTGGGACAAAATTCGTGAGTACAAAATAATTGAACAATTTGAACCGTACTCTCATTTCCTCTAACCACCTTCAGACCGTTTCTCCTTCACTCCCACTCTTTTGGTGAAGGGCCTGGGAGCCCTGTTTGAGTATTAAGGGGGGTTTGGGGGGGTGTAGGGTGTCAGGTCTGCCCCAGTTGTGTCAAAGTACAGGGCAGAAGCACAGCATTAGGTGAGATGTCTGGGTAATATATGGTTTGTCCAACGCCACAGACCATTCTTGGCTAGAGCTGAGAGTTTGGGGCGGCATGATTGAGTGTATTTGTACGTGTGTGTGTTAACTTTAACAGACAGTTGTTACCATGGTGTCTTAGACGGTGGCTTGCTCAGTGTAACATAAGACAGACATTTAAAAACACACTTTCACAGCTGTGTGTGTGTGTGTGTATGTGTGTGTGTGTATGTGTGTGTGTGTGTGTGTGTGTGTGTGTGTGTGTGTGTGTGAGAGAGCGAGAGAGAGACTACAGAGTGTGGGCTTGTGCAGCACTAGTTATCGGAGGACTGGCTGGGGTTGTGGAGTGTGGTCACTTTGACCCCCCAGAGGACCACACACATGCACACACTCGCCCGCACGGACACCAAACACACTCTCACACACACACTCACCCTGCGCACGGACATTCCACGCGCACCAAGAGCCATAAAGGCAGACCCTGCAAGCATAGCACGCATATTCACATTTTCTCCCCTTACAAAAGCATACACACGCACATGCAGACACACACACACACACACCTACAGGAACACACAGAGGGGCTTACACACACAGTATGCACTAATGAGCTGCTACCGGGATTACTGCACAACTGCAGCGGAGGTGTAGGCATGAGGAAGGGCAAACTCAAAGGCACACCAATTACACACTCATCTCTCATTGCAGTAATCTTACACCAGCTCTCCCCCTCTCTCTGTTTCTCTCTCTCTCCCTCTCTCTCTCTCTCTCTCTCTCTCTTCCCCTTCTATTTATCTGCCTCTGTCTTTCTTTTGAAATATTTCTTCTCTGTTTCCTCTATTTTTGGTCTTCTTTATCTCTATCTATCTATCTATCTATCTATCTATCTATCTATCTATCTATCTGACCTGACTGTCTAGAGATCCAGGACGCTGTTGCCCCAACACCTGTCTACCAGCCTCAGTACAGCAGGGGTAAGTGCAGCCTATATGGATGGTAGAATGGTCCTATTTTACCTATTGATTCGTCCCATAGAGTTTGAATCCTCCAGAACACCTTCAATTAATTGCTGTCTGTTGCCCCCTAGTGGCCAACTTTTGAAATGTTTGTGATGCATTGACATCAGACATTGTGGGGCAGCACAGGTGACTTTGGAGTGCCCGACTCTCTCTAAATATTATTTGTATTTCCCTCTGCCCTCTCCCTCACTTACTTTCTTTCTCACTATGATAGCTGAGGAGTGTCAGTCTTACTGCCATCCGTCATCACTGAAAGTGAGAATGAACCTGGAGACATTTTGTCTGAAGGACTATGGTAGGTCCTGCACAATAACCATAAACAATAACCTTCTGCCCCTCTATAGTCTTTTATGACCATCTTCACTTATCCGTAAAGCGTAGTCAAATGCCCACCTGCTCCAGCTCTCGTGGTTTGACTAAGCCTGGTCTCTTTTTCACAGTTTTGAAGGTGCAGGTGAAAGGAATGGAACGTTCCGGGCCCTGGTGGCAGTTCTCGATATGGGTGCAGTCCGTGTTCCGCGTGGGGTCGTCCCGCGTGCGCCGGGGCCAGCAGGCCCTCTGGGTTCCAGACCGTGACCTCGGCTGTGGCTGCCCGGCCCTCCAGGTTGGCCGGACCTTCCTCCTGATTGGTGCAGAGGAAGGGGGACGGAACTGGGCGCCGGGGGAGCACCGGTTGGTGGCGGACCGCTCCACCATCGCCCTCCACTGGAGGGAGCACTGGAGCCCCAAATTGCGAGGGTTCCGGGGGCAGGACAAGAAGGGCAAGTGCCTGGAGGTCGCCCGGGAGAACTCCACCGCTCGCAGCAGACACACGCACACCTCTGCGGAGGAATACACACCTCCGCACCTGGAGGAGAGACCACAGGCAGGGACGCACACACCACCACACACGAGCCCGCACAGGGCCGACGCACACACTGCGAGGCAGCGCACACCTCACGGCACACACAACCACAAGTCTCAACACACACACCACACCGACGGACACCAGAGGCACACACACCGCACACATCACGACGGACACGACGAGGGACACAAAACAGCAGATGGTCCCCAGGAGACCACCTCGTCTCAGTTTACCCAGAATTCTATGCAGGACACCGACAATGCCCAATCCACGCCCACCCCGGCGTCCTTAGATGAGAAGAGACACCTGTTCTCCACTGCCTGTCCAACACTTCCCCCTTATGACAATCCGGTTTGACACACAGGAAGAGGGGGAGACGATGCAGACAGAAAGGAAATGTATCATAATAAAAGACCTTGGGTGATGCACTGAAGTCATTTAACCTCATTTAATCTTTTGAGGGGAGAACTTCTTCTAATTACTTCTAAACCTCTGATGCCAGGCGTAGGCGCTGAAGGCTACTGAAGCTCACCCAAGGCTGAGGGTGAACAGCCGATGTTTCTTTTACTAGCCTAGAAACTGGTGAAGAAACGGGTGGCTCCTCTAATTTCAGGTCTCTATGAGGAGTGAAGTGAGGAGAAGGGAGTAAGTGATGTTGCAACATCGACTGCTAAAGCCTCCAATCGGTCAGCATGCAGACGGTCAGCTCACTAGAATGGGAGGTTACATGACCAGATCAGGACTTTAGAAAGCTGCTGTCTTTGTGTCAATGTGGAGATTGACAAGAGTACATCCTGAGTCTGTATTTGTGGGGGGGAAATATGTTCAGAGTTCAGAGTTCAGAGGGAGAGGCCAGCACCGGTCGTTTTATGGTTCCTTTTTCCAATAATGCACAAATGTCAGCAGATGCTTTGAATAGCTACTGTCACTCTCTATAGTCGTATAGAGCCAGACATGCATTACATAATATGTCTGGTGATAACCAACAAAGGTGACTGGTGCGTTTGTGAAGTTGTTGGCGGTTGTAGGTTCTTGACCGCATTCAGTACCGCTGTTTCAATAAGTTGTCTCCACACTGTGTGCTCTCATCACAAAGTGCCAAGGACAAGAGGTTCACATATCTTGTGTGCGAGTGATGAGAAGGGCAGATTTTGGCCAAAATAATTTATTGAACAACGCCATTTTATCGAGGGAAACCTGTGGCTGCTGAGACTTCTCTATTGAAACCCCCCACCCACTGGTTTCTTAAATCATAGTGGCCAGTTGGAATGCAAAACTGGTCACAGTATACATTTGCAAGTCTTATAAATGATGTGTTCTTTGAAAAAAAAATTATATTTATATCTACCTGAAATTGTTATCCTATTGTAACTTGTTTGGCAATGAAATGTGAGGGGCTGTCATTATGACTCGACTGCGTGTGCTTCTTCTATATAGAAACACTACCTCACCTGATTCAGAAGATGCAAGATGGTACTTCTGTCAAACTCAGAGGTCATGTGAGTGCCTGAAAGGGTTTGACATTTGGATTCCAAGCACCATTACTCAAGGACTGTAAATCACAAAATGTTTTGTATGTAATGTGTAACGGTGCTGTATATGTCTGATAAGTTGATTCTGTGAAGTTTAAATGGATTTATACGGTGCAGAGTTGAGAATAAACAGACTTTGTGCCCCAAGCTTCGCACATGCTCACAGTGGTTCATGAATGCAGGGGTGAAAGGTCACAGAGAGGCATCTGTCAATCACTTGGTTGTTTTTGCTGCCTGTGTGCACCTGCT
>NC_045169.1:7671736-7686736 GCF_900700415.2 Clupea harengus
CACACACACACACACACACACACAAACACACACACACACGTAGCACGCACGCACGCATGCACACACACACACACACACACACACACACACACACACACACACACACACACACACAAACGTAGCACGCACGCACGCACACACACACACACACACACACACACACACACACACACACACAAACGTAGCACGCACGCATGCACACACACACACACACACACACACACACACACACACACACACAAACGTGCATGAATATTGTATGTGCATGTATCTATGACAGTCAGAGCATCATTAATGTAGACAAACACAAGGGTTTAAACGCTCATGCAATGATGTCCAATACAGTCAAGCCTATGTGTCTGGATGTATGTGCAGATCTTATCCTATGTCTCTGGGATACTGTGGAGTCCTGCATAGACGAGCGCTCACTCTCTCCTATGAGTCTGTCCATTGCCTCCCGCCACTCCTCCAGCTTATACAGAGAAGACATCAGAAGAGTGTGACTCTGTGGGAAGAAGAAGAAGAAATGGATAGATAGATAAATAGATAGATAGATAGATAGAAAGATAGATAGATTTGTGTTTGTATGTGTGTGTGTGTGTGTGTGTGTGTGTGTGTGTGTGTGTGTGTGTGTGTGTGTGTGTGCATGTGTGTTAATTAAATGCGCTCTCACCTTGCCGCTGGTGCTGTGTAACTGTAAAGGCAAGTTTGGTGAGTGTGTGAGTAGCCAAAGCTCACACTCCTGAAGCTTCCTGTGAATACGATCCACAAAACGGGAATGGCAACCTTTTTTCTAAGAGACACACACAGACACACACACAGACAGGCACCCACACTTTTAGATAGCATTCCTAAGAGATATGGATCATGTTCTATATCATTTACACTCTACTTCAGTAGCACAGAAACTGACACAGATGACCAGAGAGAGCGAGAAAAACTACCCCACGCACATTCACACCTCACCACCCCCCCCCCCCACACACACACACACACACACACACTCTCACACACTCACACACATTAGTGTTTCACCGTTTGTTGTGTTAGAGTCTGTCTGAGGTGGTACATCTTGGCCTTCATGCAGCTGATGCGCTGCTGTAGTTCCGGCGGGTGCTCCTGCTCTCCTGCCCAGCGCACCTTCAGCCCAAACAGCGGCGTGTACCAGCAGTACCTGTACTGAGAGTGCCTCCTGAAACACAGCAGCACAAATACACCTGTACTGAGAGTGCCTCCTGAAACACAGCAGCACAAATACACCTGTACTGAGAGTGCTTCCTGAAACACAGCAGCACAAATACACCTGTACTGGGAGTGCCTCCTGAAACACAGCAGCACAAATACACCTGTACTGAGAGTAACTCCTGAAACACAGCACAAATACACCTGTACTGAGAGTGCCTCCTGAAACACAGCAGCACAAATACACCTGTACTGAGAGTGCCTCCTGAAACACAGCACAAATACACCTGTACTGAGAGTGCCTCCTGAAACACAGCAGCACAAATACACACATGTGTACAGTACAGAAATAGGCCAATACACATTGCTTCCGGAAATACGTACAGTACATATAGGCCAATACACACCTAAACACACACAACCACACACGTGTGCGCGCACGCACACAAACACACATCGCTTCCGGAAATACGTACAGTATATATAGGCCAATACACACCTAAACACACACCCTCGCACACGTGCGCGCGCACACGCACACAAACACACATCGCTTGCAGAAGTACGTACAGTACATATAGGCCAATGCATACATGCATACTCACACACTCACACAGATGTGACCAGTTTAACGATGCAACATATATGATGGGTTGCGATTTCTATGGAGCGATTTTTGTGTCACCTACCCTAATGTCCCGGTTTTTAATTTGGCACACAGTAGCAAGTCTGTGTATAGGAAGAGGTGTCGCAGGCTCCGCCCATTCTCACACACACACACCACAAATCCGTCATGCATCAGCTGTCGTCTCTGCAATACAGAGTCACGTATACCATTATGGTTTTTATCTCACTTCTAAAATACCAATCACGAGGTCTACCAACCCTATTTCATATTCAAAAGAAATACATACATGAATTAAATTACATTTGATTTGACAGATGTTGTTTACATTGTAGGGTTCTTAATCGAATGTTCACGTGTATTTATAATAACACAGAACTATCTTCAACAGTGTGATGTTCAAGAAGCCAGCGGCTGAGATCCTACGATAAAAAATGTGGTTTCTATCTAACCCACAGTGCGTCCGCACACTCACCATGCCCTTGGACAGTGTGACGGCTCTCTTGCACTGGGACGTCTCATTGAGTCCAGCCAGGAAGCTACTGGAGATCCGAAGAGCTTCCTGGAGGAGGGGGTTGTCATGGTGATCAGGAGGAGTGTGACTCAGCAGGTCCTACAAGGACCAGGGGAGAGTGGATGAGAAGAGAAGAAAGAAGACGAAATGAGAGGAGGAAGAGGGGAAGAAGAGGAGAGATCAAGAGAGAGGACAGTGCGTAGATAAGCGGAATTAAAGTGCCATAGCAATCATTCAACACAATAGGATAAGACTGGTGGGTGGACAAGTGTGCAGTGTGCTCTCACATGTAGTACAAGTGTGGTCTTGGTCACACGGTCCAGGGGCTTGTACAGAAGAGCTAGAGGAGGTGGAGGCAGGGAGAGAGGGAGAGGGGGAGGGAGGAGAGAGGAGGGAGGAGATACAATGTTATCGACCGTTGCTAACAACCATTATGAACAAGTCTTTTTGGGTTTTGAAACACATTTCAAAACATTGTAATGGAACGTCGATAACATCTGGGTAGTGTAACAGCTTTCAGCAGAATGCAACAATTATTTCAACAAGTTCTCTGTGTACCTTCAAATGTGTATTCAGACTGGGAGTTGTCAGATCCTTTCCCTGATTTCATGCTCTGAAAAACAGAACAGGAAGAGACTTGAATCTAAGACTGGGGGTTAGCCTGTGGGGGGGGATTACCATATGAGGAAGATATAACATAAAGAGAGTGATAGATCTATGGAAGTGAAAACAACATACCTCAGCAAGTATTCTAAACCTCTCATCAGTCTGGGTACAGCTCCGCACTATCTCCACAGCACTTTCATAATTATCGATGAAGCCACGATACGTTGCTAACTGGCTAACCTGTATGAAAATCTTCAATGAATAGTACAGTAATAACAACTAATTCATCTATGTTACAGTAATCTGCTGAGAAGTCTTTCATTGTTATCATTCAACAAGGAAGCAATAACTTATCTTTAACTTTATCTTAAAGCATAAAGGCATGAGACATACACAAAGAGGCTTTCTATAGGGCTCATTAGTCATAAAACATATCACTGGTGATATAGTGATATCATACAGGGCAACACAACACAAGCTTACCAACTTCTGGAAGAGGTCACCCACAGACAACTTATAGTGGTCCTTGCACTGCTCCACCACCAGGCCCTGCTCTGTACTGAGGCTCCGGCAGACCCCTTGGCGCTGCTCGTTCCCAAGGCCCTGCTCTGCACTGAGGCTCCGGCAGACCCCTTGGCGCTGCTCGTTCCTCAGGCCCTCACCCAGCTCTGTGGCCCCCTCTAGCCTGGCCTTAAGGCTCTGGTAGAAGTCCCTGTGGAGGGCCAGCAGCTCGGGCACCTGGAAGAACACCGTCTGGATGTCCTGGCAGGACAAGACCGGCTGGGAGGTTCCTGCTGTAGCTTTGAGGGCCTTCATGGGCTGAGGGAGAGACGGGGCATGATAGAAAAAAGAGGGGGAAAAAAGAAAGACTTAACTTAAACATGAATGGTAACTATCCCTTCCCTTACACACCATTCCCCCCTGAACTGAATCAAGTTTTCCATTTGCTAATCTATGCGATTAATGCGGCCGCCATTAACGCGATCAAATATTTTAACGCAATTAACGCAACTTAAAAAAAAAAAATGCCTTTATTTGGATAGGACATGAAGTTATGACAGGAAGCGAGGCCGAGAAGAGGTGGGGAGAGGTTTGGGAAATTACATCAGGCCAGACTTGAACCTGTGTCCCCTCGGGCAATGTAGCCCGTAAGTAGGGGGCTTGGCCTACCATTTTATGGGAGCGATGAGGGACAGGTGGGGCTTGAATAGCCCCCCTTGTTCAAAGTGGGGAATGACAGAAAAAGTTTGAGAACCAATGCGGTAGTTGAAGATGGAGAGAGCTGAGGGATTGTTGGGCGGAAAGTCTCTGTTTAAGAGCCAAAATGACGGAACAATCGACAAAACTAAAGTTGTATGTAGCATTTGTCAAGCTGAAATTAGCTATCACAGAAGCAGCTCGTCTTGAAGTTATCACCTTAATGCAAAGCACCCGACAGAAAGCAGTCCCAGGTTAAATGATCGCCAACCCACACTCCATGACTTCTCTAGGAAAATAACTAGACCAGTCCGTGAAAAGGTTACCATTTGGGTTGCCGTGATGGTCGGCCCATCAACATAGTTGAGGACAGTGGGCTGATTGAGGTGATTTGAATTGCTTCAGGGGAAATTCTTACGATTTATCGTTGAGGGGCACCATTGTGTTAAAAAAAAATACAATTAAACAACAGTTTCTAAAGTACACGCTGTCTGAAGTGATTACTTGTTTATTTATAAGATTTAGTCTTAAGAAGAAAAACTAACTTTTAATCGCGATTAATCGATTGACAGCCCTAGTAATTTGATTTAAGTCATCAATTAATTGAT
Organism: Clupea harengus; assembly: GCF_900700415.2. Taxonomy (NCBI): domain Eukaryota; kingdom Metazoa; phylum Chordata; class Actinopteri; order Clupeiformes; family Clupeidae; genus Clupea; species Clupea harengus. Next base: position 7,676,469 of record NC_045169.1, read on the forward strand.
TCGGTGGAATAATTTCTAAGATGCGACTGCAAACAAAAAAAAGGATTTACATAAAGACTAATGGCTACATAAAGACTACAGGCTACATAAAGACTACAGGCTTCATAAAGACTACAGGCTTCATAAAGACTACAGGCTACATAAAGACTACAGGCTACATAAAGACTATAGACTACATAAAGATTACAGGCTCCATAAACAAGAAACAACTAGAAAGCAAAGGCATAAGAGAGGCCGTCAAGAAAGAGTGAGAACCATTTCACACCAAATGCACAATGAATGAATATAGCACTGTGTACACACTCTTAAAATAAAATTTGGTCACACAGACATTGCCAAGAGGAACCACATTGTCTACCACTCATTTCCTACCTCACACACCAGTCACGCTCACAGTATCCCTCTCTCTCCGGCTTTAGTGATAACAAACCACTTCTAATGTGATTAACATTCCAAGCTTATCAATATATGCATTTCCTTTGTGGGTTGAGTAATATAGAAACCAATAACATAAATCTAAAATAATATTCTAAAATGTGCCTTGGCATTGACTGAAAGTTAACAGGGGCGAATACCTTCGGTCCATTTGAAGGGGGCACACTAAACGTCCCCTGGTTGTCATGACAACGTGAAGAGCCCAGAGCCGAAAGGGAAGAGCTCAAGGGTAAATACAGAAGTTGGTCATGGGCAGACTGCCACCAGGAACTAGACTGTGACATTTAACTTGCCTTAAGTTACCAGCTCTGGCTTCGTTGTCAAGTGCATAACGAATGGATTCTCTCTTCGTTGTCAGGTGCGTAACGAATGGATTCTCTCTTCGTTGTCAGGTGCATAACGAATGGATTCTCTCTTAGTTGTCAGGTGAATAACGAATGGATTCCCGTTTACTAGTTGCTCATTCTCACCGTTAAGTCTGTTCCTCCATAACCTGTAACTGATGCTGACACTCCTCCACTCTTCAACAGTTGTACTTCTCCCTCTGTCATTCATTCTCCATCACTCACTCTTATTCACCAAGGCCTCTCACCTCTAGTCTAGCAAACTCTCAACCCCTCACTAACGCCTCTCTCAGCCCCTTGTCCACTTCTAACAAATGGTCCTCGTAGCAGACCATAAGATCCAGGGGTGGAGTTGGATCTTGATCAAAGATAGCTACCTGGCTGTCAAGTTTGTAATACAGGACTTCCAGTTAAAGAATCAGCCATATTTAGCAATACGGATTTCCCCATATTTCCTGTTCACTTTCCCAATCGGTGAGTTGTCTCCCTTTTAACATCTCTGCTTACATCAACATAAGTGTAGTAGTTGATCTTGACCAGCTCATCGAGGGTTCTGCACGACAACGGGCTGCAACTTGACAGATATGCTGGGTAATCTGCTGGGGCAGAGTAGGCTCTATAAAGTTGGTAGAATTGATTATGGATCCAACCTCCCACCCCTGGATCTCGTCGTCTGCAGTGAATACCATATCGCTCCTTAGGATTTTTTTTTTTTTTTTTAATTATGCAGTGATTTAGTATACATTCACCACCAGCTTTGAGCGCAACTGCGTTATTTAGAAAAGCAGGAATGCTAATTGCTTCCAGGATGCTAGTTTGTACAAAGGTGTATCAGGGCCGTTGTAACTGAACAAAAAGTACGGAGCCGGGGGATGGAGATAAAACGCCAAGATCAAAGCTAGTGGTCCTCGCTGCAGATCACGAGATCCAGGTGGTGGAGTTTGATCTTGATCTAACTCCTCCTACTGCATTTTGATTGGTCGATCCAACTCTTTCCACTATATTTTAATTGGCCTAGATGCGCTGTAATGTTCACTTAACACATCTGATTTGAAGAGTTATAAACCTGTATAGACCTTTTTGTCAAAGATTCTTGAAAAAGGTTGTCTTCAGGCTAGTTTCTGATTTCCTGTCTCATACAGGTATCAGAGAGAGAGAGATGGAGGCAGACAGAGAGAGAGAGAAAGGGAGAGAGACAGAGAGAGAGAGAGAGAGAGAGAGAGAGAGAGAGAGAGAGAGAGAGGGTGCTACAGAGCCTAGGCTAAAGAGGAGAGAGGGGTGACCAGGTAAGCATTTCAACTGTGAGCTTTGGTGCTGACAAAGAGTGTATTCCTGCTTCAAATATTTATAAAACATTATTAATACGATTAATAAACCATAATAAGTTTTTGTAGTTAGTGTCATAACACATTAAATATTTATCAAACATTATTAATAGGATTAATAAACTCGCTTGGAGTTAACAAATTTCAATATTTATAGAGTACACTTGTAATGCACCATATATGTGTGCATCACAAAAGGTCTAGCGATGTTTTGTTGTATGTATTTTAGAATCACTGGCGGATAGTGTATAATATACTACTATAAGAAAATGGCCATTGTTTTTTCATATAGTGCGCATCAAATAGTTATTTAGTCAGGTTGATTTGGGACCACCACCAAGGACAAGCACCTCAGGCGTAGTAAACCTTCAGATTTATGTCCCCATCACTTTCTAAATCAAACCTGCACCCCTGGATGGATACCAGGCCTGTGTCAAGGATGACATATCATGCTGATCACGATTCGATTTTGCGGTTTGACTGCAACTACTTCTTTTTTCAGTTTTTTTTTTTTCACACACAGCTCCATAAATCATGCTGAAACCAGTGGATAAACTATTAGTGTAATTATAGTCACCACGGCGAACAAGCTGCCGATACCAAAAATGAGGAAGGAACAATCCAACGCCATGTGCCAAACTTCACAGACAATTTGCACGACAAGCTTTGCAATCTGAAGTGAAAATATATAGAGAAAGTACAGTGGTGATAGATAGGATAGATTGTGAATTCCTACCTAAATTAGATTGCATTTGATCTTGTCATAGCAGTTTTACTAGAGGCATACCCATGTTGTATTTAGCTATTCATATTGTGGTGTGCAGTTTTATGTTGTGTGAGTGTATATGTGTGTGAGTATGTGTGTGTCCATAATTTAATTTATTTACCTCTGTGCATCTGTGCGTGTGTGTGTGTGTGTGTGTGTGTGTGTGTGTGTGTGTGTGTGTGTGTGCGTGTCTCACCATCAACAGTGTTTCCAGTTCATTCAGGTAAAGCTGTTCACTATTCAGTATACCTCTGAGGACCACCAATCTTTTCTCCAGCAGATATTCAGATGTGCTTTTGGTCTGCAAAAACACAGCAATCCACCAATGAGACAATTCACCAATTCATTCACCAAAATTCACCAAATACATAACCAGCCAATCCCTACCTTCACCACTTCACTCACAATTCACACCTACTGCAAAGATATACCCTCAAGAACCAATCAAGTTCTTAAAACCAGTTACCCTATCGATGTGTGTGTGTGTGTGTGTGTGTGTGTGTGTGTGTGAGTGTGTGTGTGTGTGTGTGTGTGTGACATTACTCACCCCTACATCTGGAAGTGTGAAGGGACCTGTCTCCAGGGGACTCTGATCAAAACTATCATCTGTAAACACTTCTTCCAAGAGGTCTGAACCTGCTGGTCCGACTGTTGAATTAATAACAATTCCAAGAATATGCATCCATCCATTCATACCTCTTTTGTTATTTGTGTTTTTTGTCAAACACACATGCATGTGTGTATATATGTGTGTGTGTGTGAGAGAGAGAATTTAAAACCATTTGATTACGCACCGGCAACATTCTCATTTTGTAGGTACATTAAAGCCTCCTCAAACAGCTCCATTGCGACGGCGAAAGGAAATTAGTAGTCTCTGCATTGGTAGTCTCTCCTTCCGCACGTTTACTCTCGCCCTCGTTCAGTGGGTCATTTGATTTGTGAGCTCGTCTAATAGCTTGTGTGAAAAACACTTCCTGTTTCTCTGACACTGCACAAAAGGAGAAGAGGAAAGCCCCGGTAGCCTTTTGTCTCTATGTATTTGTTTGCGTGCACTCTGATTTCCCGTCATGTCTATATTTATGTGATGTCACGTGTATATATGTATATATGTATGTGCCCTATATTAAATTGATATTAGTTGTTAATCTCAAATGCTAAGACTTATGTGAGCAGTTTTCATCTCGACAAGTGCTACACGTCAATGCATCAGGATACCTTCTGCAAAGCTCCTCAATCAGGGTACACATTTAGCTTGTTAAAGTCACTTCTAATTATGGCCATTAAACAGGTTTTATTCAAGCTTGGGGTACAAGTAGCGTTTCCGTCCAATTACTTTTCAAAAGTTCAATATAGAGGTTTTTCGTCGTCAGCTATGAAACGTTTGTAGTAGCCTAAATGATTCAAAAAAGTGAAGTGGGTGTTTCCTTAGGTATCTTTTTGAGTAAGCCTATTTTTTTCAGGATTTGCACAATCCTACAAACACTATGCTTTATGGTATGTGCACGCGTTGTTTGTACTGTGCAGTACACTGGATAATGACAACATTGAGGTTACAAAATAACAGTAGTCTACTATCCTCCACGCCTGCGTTTTTATTCCACGTGTGACGAGACTGCCCCCAGACGGTTGCAGTGTTTAGGTCAACCCTAATACGTCAAAACGTTCTGTTCTAGACTCTAGGTTCTAGATACGCTGACTGGAGGGCTCTATGCACATAGATCCGACATAAAATATGTCTTGAACTTATGAACTTATGTCACAAAATGTACAAAATGTCACTCAGCCTGTCCTCAGCATTATTGCGTCATGGAACACACGTAGGCGTAGGACGACTGTCTTGTCGTCAGAGTGGGTTTGATTGTTAGGCTGCTGTGGTTTTAGCAAAAAACGAATCGGCCACACAAGTTTCAAAATACCACGCTTGTTGTGCACAGTGTCTCTGAAGTGAAAACGACAGAGATGGCGGAGCAAGCCGAGAGCAAAACCATCTACATGTCCCCAGAGCTGATGCAGGCAAGTGGCAATGGGCCCAGAGGAAGCCAAGATAACCCCATTCCTGCAGTGAAGCCACTATCATCCCATCGGTAACATACATCACTAAGGCACTCTCAATGCTAAGGCATAACAAGACACCAATAGCGCTAAATATTACACAGTGTTATAGAAGTTACACACACACACACAGAGACATTTTTTCATTCATGTTTTTCATTTTTTCATTCATGTCAAAAAGTTGAAGTATGTGGATAAATATTTAATATGAATATTAAGCTATGTTAGTAAACTTGCCTGGCCTTTTTTGGCCTTTTGTAAATTCTCCAGATTCATTTTGCCCGCTCTTCTTTTTCAAACACTTCTCTAATGGTGTTTTAGTAGAAATATAGCATTACTGTGAAATTCCTGTGGACATTTAATTGGTGCTAGGCTTTGAAAGGTTTTAAGGAGAATAGCTATGCATGTACAATTTCGGGAAGTGAATGCATAGAGATTTTTGAGAGAGAGAGGGGGAATTGATTGTGTTTTGTCACCAGTGCGTAATTAGTTGGCCTATAACTTTAACTATATATGCATACCATTTAATTATAAAGACTGGGCTTTTGTAACAATCCTCACAATGAAATTTAAAAACGGATTTAATGTCATATGTGTTTGCTATCTCTACATTATTGCAGTACATTTATGGAGAATGTTAGTAGCCTACAATACCGCGTATTTGCGAAACCAGTGGGAGCAACATTCTAGAAAGGTCTCCCAAAAACATGGTCCAGTATGAACATGATCACTTCAGACATCATGTATTTTCTCTCTCTCAGACTCAACTCTTACGTGCAGTCACATGACAGAGGTCTTCGTCGCTCCTTCGGTTCAACAGACCTTCTCCACAATGCGCATCCCAACTCTAACATTGCACTTGGCAGCGATTCCGCCGACAGCCTGGAGGGGGCAATGCCGTTACACTCAGGTACAACACTATCAACATTACGTTGACTTCCCTCCCCTTGTTTGTATTGTCCAATTAGAGACTTCCCTCTTTACTCCCGAACTATGTGCCTGCGTGGTTATCAAATTCAAACACACAATCCTTGAAGTGGGAGTGGAATGGAAAAATATATAAGTGAGGGCAAAATAAAAAAAATACAAAATCAGAAAATATATAGGCCTAAGGACGGGATCTGAAGATAAACAGTATCTACGCTATGCTGTATTTAGCACAGTCCGTCATAAGCGTTACCACGGCTTTAATTGACAGGGGTTAGTTCAAACTTGATTGGCAGGGGCAGAAGACCACATGACACCTCAAAAGTGCGTGTTGTCTGTTTTATGGGCCTCATCCAAATAGAGTTCCTCTTCAGACTCACTCTCTCTCTCATGCTCTCTCTCACACACACGCACAGAGAGAGTGTGTGAGAGAGAGAGATACTGGTGAGTCTTTGACAGAAGTTGTACTTGAAAGAAAAATGCAGAGGGTACTGGTGCTGTGTAAACAACCATGGAATAACTTAGTTTCCTTCTAGCGTACAGACAGGACGTCAAACTTACTGAAAAATAAATAAATCGTTAAAAAGAGGGAGATGCAGTGGGAGGGAGAGATGGGAAGAGGTAGTGGGCAGACACAGAGTCCCCTCCCTCTACACTTGAGATGAGTCAACTGCATTTCCTGAGTGAAACTCCACAGAAAGCTTGGGACTCATTCCGTTATCAGCAATTGTAGTAACTGTTTAACTATTGTGCTAGCCAGATTAATTTGCTGTCAGTTTATCTTTGATGTGTTTTAAAAGTGACTGAGATGACCAATCATGAGACTATCTACATGCACATACACACTCCTGGAATGTTGTTAAGACCATAAGCACACACCCATCCTGTGAAAGTCATATAATGCTGTAATGATCAACTTTCAACATATCCAGTGTCAAATTACAGTGAAATGCATTATACTTGCGCAATAAGAAGGATTCCAAAGAAGTGAAAAAGATCATTACGAAACTCAGGAACATTTTCTAACTATTGTAAAGATTGTTAAGGGAAAAAGTCAAGTTTGCCGTGGGCTTATGTATTAAAAAAATTGTTTTTAAAAAGAAATTTGTTTATTGATCAAGCCACAGAGCATATTACAAACCATATAGGAATTGACCGCACAGAGGGGGTGATCTAATGTTTTTCTCTTATTTTTAAAAAACATTTCAAAACAAGAGTAATCACATGAACAGGAAAGAAATGTGGCACCTGCCACCCATCCCACCCACCCACCCATCCCCTTTGTGTCCTATTGAGTACAACACACAATTCAATAAGTGATAAGTGTGCATACACTTTAGCTAGTAATCCTGTGTTAAGTGTCCCTCCTCCTTGATGTCTACGTGAGGAGAGGCAAAGGCCTAGCATGTGAGGGGCGTGATCAGAAAGGCCTAGCATGTGAGGGCCATGCATCGTTTATGCATTAGAATCAGTGGAGAGGTGCTTTAGGTGTGAGAATACTTTGAAATGTTTAATCTCCCCCCCAGGCCACGTACATTCCAGGTAATTATCCTGATCCAATCAAATCCAATGTCTGATGCTCATCCACAAAAAAAAAAAAAAAAAAGTGGCGAGAAGCCAAATCAAGCAATACAACCAGTTTATCATGAAGTGTCATCTGCTCCTAATATTGTAATGTAATATACCCTGAACACTAGGATATTATAGGAAAGGGAGAAGTACAGAAAGCAGTCAATGGAGATTGCATTTCTTAAACGCCAAGCTAAAGGTGGTTCTAGCATTACCTGATAATAAGAGAATGCCAGCGCGAAATCTCCACAATTTAAGCAATAGGCTAGGTTGCTGTATCTAGCGGGCATTTGCTCTCACCAAGCTAATAACATTCACATGTGACTCACGAAAAGTGGGTGAACACCTCCACATCACTTAAATGTCACTAATACATAAAACTCAGCTTATGAACATTCACATTTAGGCACCCATAAATGCTGATCTAGATGCATGAAGCAGGCATGTCCACCCACAGCTGCAACACTCAAAACACCACGGAGTTGCTCACCAAAAGCACATAGCCAAACACCAAACACCACAAGCCAAACACCATCTACTGAAAGTTTACCATGCAGGTCACAGAAATACACCAACTCTCAACAAACCCTACAAATCACAGAGTTTAATGAAGCAGGCCAATCAATCATTTAGTTATCACCTAGGATAAGCTACCTGCTTTTATCACTCCTGTTCACATGTTGTTGTTAGGAGGCCAGCAATCTAAGACAGTTAGTAGGCCTGCATATCTGTTATGATAAGATGTTTTCTTCTGAAGGAACTACTGCTCTTGTCTTGAAATCACTTAACCCCCTAACACACACACACACACACACACACACACACACACACACACACACACACACACACACACACTAGTTACTAGTTATTGTCTTGTTTGGCTCTGTCATTTATTCACTATCCAGACAAGCTTCAGAGCAACACTGACATCACCCCAAAGAGCCACGAGGGCAGCAAGATCTCCATTGAACTGGAGCGGCCTGCTGCAGGGGAGGGCAAGAGTAGCGACAAGAAACCCAAAGCGGGGGTCGTGTCGGCGGAGGATGAGGAGGAGGAAGAGAAGTGGGTGGATGCCTCGGAGATTGGGGAGAGTACAGAGGAAGGCAGAGAGGAAGAGGATAAAGAGGAAGCTATGCCCTTGCCCTTCATTGGTCAGGCTGGGAAGAAACACCAATGTATGGATGACACTGCCGCTTCCGCCTATGAGGACTCCAACTACCTGCAGGTTGGTCACAGTCACAGTCACAGCGGTATGTGTCAGAGGTGTGTGTCAGAGGTGTGTGTCAGAGGTGTGTGTCAAAAGTGAGGGATGGAGGCTCACCACTCACTCCTCAGAAATAAAGATAAAATCATACTGTTAAATGAATGTGCTGGAATCATGATGAAAATGTTGGTTTTCTTATGAACTGATTAAGAGGATTTCATGTGAATTGTGAAGCTTTAGATCTCAGGGTAGATGGATGTCGTCTGTGTCGGTCAGCAGAAACACCCTTACTTCCCATTTTTATTTCATTCTACATTGTATGTATTGCATGTAGTGACAGAAATACAGAATTTGAGCTTGCTTCTTTTTTCCTTGTTTTCTCCCCACAGGATTTCCATAGCCTGCCAAAGAGTCTGGTGTCCTCTGAGATCACTCACTGCCTGTACATGCTGGAGGTCAGTGGAAAGCTACATTGCATATAAACAAGCTTGTTGAGACAGATGATAAAGAGACTGCAGCTAATAGGACTTAATGGGTAATACAATCACATAGAAAACCAGAGGTAGTTGGCAGATAAGGCACTCAATGCTAAGGCATAAAACTAGCACTAATAGTGCTAGATATTACACAATGTGATACCATAACATATAGGGGTTACACACACACACACACACACACACACACACATGTATATATGTTGCCTTATGTCCCAATGTGCTCCAATGTGTTTGGACATTCTATTTTCATGTCATGTCAAAATGTAGATTTTGTGAGAGGTGTGATCCTTGATTGTGCTTTTAGTCAAAGCAGTGAAGATTTCTTCGCACTTAAAGCACCTTGACTGCTGCAGTCCTGATTAGACAGAGTTTAAAAAGTGGGCTCAGTCCTGAGAAATGCATTTTATGCATTAAAAATAGCCATACAGCATAGCTAACTAGGATGCTGCAGTGTGACTCAACACTGCCAACCTTACATTAGCATGAGCAGAAACGCATTATAAACAGGTTTTTAGCAAGAACTTTAATTTGAGTCTTTTCCATAATGACCTACTGAGCCCCTTTCAGAAAAAGAAAAAGAAAAAGAAGGATTGTGGGAACTCACATTCTTCTCAGGGGGCCCTCGTGAACTTACATACCATTGCTTAACCATCAGAGTAACTACTTGGAGAGAGCTGAGCATGGCTCCATGCCAACACATTGAACCACTCATCTGACTGCCCCTCTCTCGTTTGAAGCCTGCATCTGTAATGGCTGGACGATTTACAATTAGCCTGTTCTGTCACCATCCCAAATTAACCCCGTTCTTCTCAGCAGACTTGAGTTCTGTGAGTTTGTTGTCGTTTGTTTCTGCCCTCCTGCAGTGAGAGAGGAAATGGAGAGAAGGAGTGAGTACAGATGTAAGAGTGGGGGAAGTTGAATGCTGCTTGTTTATCTTGGCCCACAGGAGGAATGCAGGGGAGTAGAGAAAGAGAGCGAGAGCGTGAAATGGAAGATGGAATTCATTCACGGCAGCATGCAGTGTGTGCAGGTGAGAGAGATGAACCGTTGGGAGCGTCTGCCCGTCACTGCTTCAGGATTCATCAACTGAGATTCATTTAGAAGGATTATTGGACTTAAAATGAGGAAGAATGACTAAAACAAGATATT